>NW_017670302.1:834880-836278 GCF_001879085.1 Nicotiana attenuata
TAATAAGTTAGATTACCTTACGGTGTAACTTTTAGGAAACCGTTTTAATCCTAACGGGTAAATTCCGTACTATTACACGTTTTACACAAAAAAAAACGGAAAAAAAACTTTTTTTACGGGTTTTTAACTTTAGGGTTTACACGTTTTAGTTAGTTAAGTGGTTAACTTTCGGAAAGTTATAAAGTANAACGGTTGTAAAGTACCAAACGTTTTTTTACTTACTAAACTTACGACGTCCTTTGTAACTTCCGGTAAAAACGTTTAACCGTTTATTACTACTACTTAACTCGTTTACGTTCTTACCTACAACCTACATTACCTCCTAACTAATAACGTAAAAATAGGGTAAAGTTAGTTAAGGGTAACGTTTACGAACTTTAAAAAACTAAACGTACGTAAAGTACCTACTACGACTTACGGGAACGTAACGGAACCCTTAACCCCGTCACTACACGGTACGACTAATAATTTTAAACGGTTCTAATTAGTATACGGTAATCAATTCTAAATTAAGTAACAAAAGACTCGTTAGCGTTTTTACGTTTCCCTACTAATTAATTCGAAGTCCGCAGCCCTAGTCCTATTATTCATTCGACCACTTATTTGTCCGTTCCAAGAATCTAACACGGTTTCTACCCATCTAGGACAATGAATATCTCAGAACTTTCCGTTGATACGACATGCTATTTTTACCATTCATTCCCTTTCAGGATCAGTCGTGGTCTTCCAAACTTTACCGAGAGTATGGACGAATCCCTCACTTCATCCATATGTGTAAAAGAGACTAGCCGCACTTAAAAGCCGAGTACTCTACCGTTGAGTTAGCAACCCGAAGAAAATATCGAAGAAAAAGAAATAAAGAGATTAGACAAGACAACCAAAAACCATTGAAGGAAGAAATCTAAAAAAATACATTCACATTTTCGAATTAATTTAAAACATAAAATAAAACTAAATAGATCCACTTCATTTATCACAATGAATTATATTTGTTCGATACACTGTTGTCAATATAAATATTGAATATTGAAAAAAAAAAAAGAAATTTCAATTGACAACAATAAAAAATATTCAAAAAAAAAAAGGACTTGTGTTGGATTGGCACTACAAATCTAATCCAAATAAAATAGATACAAAAAAGTATAGATGGGAGAATAAATTAAGTGGAAAACAAAACTACAATTTACTTAGATTTATTTAATCCATAATGGATTCAATCAAGTTAAGTGAGATAAGCAAACCAAAAATACTAATTACTTTTGTAATGGCAATTGGAATGATATTAACTCCTATTTATTCATTATCTATGTCACGCCAGATGTTCTATGGATACAAGCTATTTAATGCCCCGAAGGATTCTTTTTTTGATTCTGGGCCGCGAGAGTTATTTCTTTCGAT
>NW_017670302.1:838281-841247 GCF_001879085.1 Nicotiana attenuata
GACGAAGTTATATATAATGTGAGGATACGGATACGGGCGTGCGACGCCGCAGCGGTAGTATATATATATATATATACGTTTTATCGGGCTGCGCGCCGCAGCAATATGACACTTGGGCTGTAGGAGCCCCTCCGGAGTCTGCACACCCCTAGTGAGCGTAGTCGACTATAAATATATGGATTGGGTTGCACGCCGCAGCGGTTATTATGATTTCTATTATTATGAGATATTGTGAGACTGAGTGATGAGGGTTGAGTCACGAGTGACTGAGAGGCTGCCCGAGAGGCCATATTTCGAGTGATTCCTTGCCCGAGGGGCCCAGTTATGATGTTTTCACTGATTTCACTCCCTTTTTTAAGATAAGCCTCAGTTGAAATTATTGTTAAGTATCTGATTTCAAATGTTTAAACTGGAAAAGCTGATTCTTTGACGAAACTGGTTTTAAACTGTAAAGTTGATCTGTTATCCTGTGATTTCTCAGTTATATGCTTTTTGAACTGCTCGTCACTGCTTTCAATACTTATTTACTTTAGTTACTTATTGAGTTGGCGTACTCACGTTACTCCCTGCACCTTGTGTGCAAATCCAGGTGCCCGAGGGGCTGAGTGAGGGCTGTTTAGCTGATCCAGCATGTTGGCAGAGATTTCTAGGTTGCTGCACGGCGTCCGCAGCCCTATTTCTCCCCTCTATCTTGTTATCTTTTCCGCATTTCCTAGACTATTGGTGTAGTAGGTATTCAGACATGTATTAGAGGCTCTAGACTCGTGACACCAGATTTGTGGGGATGTGTAGTTCATGTTTTATTGACTTCCGCATATTTATATGTTGTTTTAAACGCTTATTATAAAAATATGGTATTTAAACCTACGTAATAATGGCTTAATGTTTAAGGAAAAAGGTTGTGGTTAATTGTTTAGTTGGCTTGCCTAGTAATGTGATAAGCGCCATCATGACTGGTATTTGGGGTCGTGACAAGTTGGTATCAGAGCCTAGGTTACATAGGTCTCGCGAGTCATGAGCCGGTTTAGTAGAGTCTTGCGGATCGGTACGGAGACTTCTGTATTTATCCTCGAGAGGCTGCAGAACCTTTAGGAAAAACTTCATATTCTTGAAATTCTTGTCGTGTGAATTGTTGATCTGAGTACTAAACTTCTATTATTCCATTCTCTCATAGATGGTGAGGACACGTGCTACCGGGCAGGATGGACGACCACTAGTACCACCAGCTGGGGCCACCAGAGGCCGAGGCCGCGGTCGAGGCCGTGGCAGGGGCAGAGCAGCTAGAGCAGCACCTGCAGATCCACGAGCTGCCCCAGTTCCGGATCAGGTCCCATTTGTGGACGCTACAGCAGCACCAGCTCAGGCACCCGCTGTGCCTATTGTGATTCCAGGCCTTCAGGAGGCTTTAGCTCAGATCTTATCAGTGTGTACCGGTTTGGCTCAGGCGGTCTCAGCTACTACGACCGCAGCTACTTCTCAGACCGGGAAAGGCATCCAGACCCCCGTTGCTCGCACACCTGAGCAGGTTGTGCAGGGACTCCAGACACCGGGGGCACCTCCAGCCCAGCCGGTTGCACCAGCTCAGGAGTTTGTGGTACCAGTTATGCCGGATGATGAGCAGCGTCGACTTGAGAGGTTTGGTAGACTCCAACCTCCGACATTCAGTGGTGCAGAGGGCGAGGATGCCCAGGGTTTCTTGGATAAGTGCCAGCGGATGCTTCGTACAACAGGGATTCTTGAGACTAGTGGTGTGGCATTTACTACCTTTCAGTTTTCTGGGGCTGCCTTCACTTGGTGGGAGGCGTAGGCCTGCTGGTGCAGCGCCTCTTACTTGGCAGCAGTTCTTTGTTCTCTTCCCGGAGAAGTATGTACCACAGTCGCGCCGAGAGGAGCTGCGCAAGCAGTTTGAGCAGCTGCGTTAGGGGGAGATGACGGTGACACAGTATAAGATGCGGTTCTCTGAGTTAGCCCGTCCTGCGGTTTGGTTGGTTCCCACAGATCGAGAGAGGATCAGGAGTTTTGTTGATGGCCTCACATATCAGCTCCGGATTCTTATGACTAGGGAGAGGGTGACAGGTGCTACATTCGAGGAGGTGGTTGATATCTCCCATGAGATTGAGTCGGTTCGCCGTCAGGAGCAAGAGGAAAGGGAGGCCAAGAGGCCTCGGGGATCTGGTAGCTTTAGTAGTACTCCTTCGAGGGGCCAATTCCACCAGGGCAGGGGCCGTTCTTTCAGGCAGTTACATTCGGCTCGCCCAGGTTATCACGGGGCATCATCTGGTCATGGTTTTCACAGTTCTCATCAGGGCCACTCATCACTTAGTGCCCTTCCAGCTCAGAGTTCGTCCCGTGCTTCGTCGGCCCATGGTTTCTCCATGCCAGGTCCTTCTACTGGTCATTCCAGTTCCAGGGGTTCCCTTCAGTCCCCATCCCCAGCACCGGGGAGTTGCTATGAATGCGGAGAGTTTGGGCATATGAGGAGGCAGTGTCCTCGTCTTCATGATGGTCAGTCTCAGCAGAGGGGTCAGCCCTCGACTTCTGCTCCAGTTACTTCACTACCCGCCCAGCCAGCTAGGGGTGGAGGTCAGTCAGCCAGGGGTCGCCCCAGAGGGGGAGGTCGATCAGGGGGCGGTCAGGCCCGTTTCTATGCTCTTCCAGGCAGACCTGATGCTATTGCTTCTGATGCTGTTATTACAGGTATTGTTTCAGTCTGCCACAGAGATGCCTCTGTATTATTTGATCCCGGTTCCACCTATTCTTATGTGTCATCATACTTTGCTCGTTATTTGGGTATGCCACGTGAGTTTCTTGCTTTACCTTTTCATATTTCTACCCCAGTGGGCGATACTGTTGTTGTAGACCGTGTGTACCGGTCGTGTATGGTGACTATTGGGGGTCTGGAGACCCGAGTGGATCTTATATTATTGAGTATGGTGGATTTCGATGTTATTTTGGGCATGGATTGG
>NW_017670302.1:843679-953945 GCF_001879085.1 Nicotiana attenuata
GTCGCCTACTTGAAGTACGGTAACCGGTATTTACAATCTTTACTTCTCTATTATATTGTTCAATACTGGGCTTCCACAGACTTTGAGAAGTTCGATGCATTTGGGTGATTATGGATAGGCTGACCAAGTCCGCGCACTTCATTCCTATCTGTACTACTTATTCTTCAGAGCAGTTAGCAGAGATATATATTCGGGAGATCGTTCGGTTGCATGGTGTCCCAGTTTCCATCATTTCAGATCGGGGCACTCAGTTTACTTCCCAGTTTTGGAAGTCTGTTCAGCGGGAGTTGGGTACTCAGGTCGAGTTGAGCACGGCTTTCACCCTCAGACGGACGGGCAGTACGAGCGCATTATTCAGATATTGGAGGATATGCTACGCGCTTGTGTTATTGATTTCGGAGGGTCATGGGATCAGTTTCTACCACTTGCTGAGTTTGCTTATAACAACAGCTACCAGTCGAGTATTCAGATGGCCCCATATGAGGCATTGTATGGGAGGCAGTGTAGATCTCCAGTTGGTTGGTTCGAGCCCGGTGAGGCGAGGCTATTGGGGACAAATTTGGTTCAGGATGCTTTAGATAAAGTGAAGGTGATTCAGGAGNTAGCCCCCCACGCAGTTCTTCTGAATTTCGAATAGTATTCAAGATCCTCTGTTTTCGATTATCTAATAAATCACTTAATGAAAGTAGATTATTTTTTTCATGCACTAGTTCAATTGACTATGTATCCAATTTGTTTCCCTGTTTATTGCTTTATTCAGCATGTCTAAATTCTGCCTTTTGTGTAATCAACATGTCTAAACTTCATACTTGTCCAGCATGTTTACCTAGTCCCTGCTTACCCCCCCCCCTTTAACTGGTGTGATCATGTTAGTCACTTAGTCTCCTAGTGCATTCGATCCGCCCTAATTGTATGACCAACCACGTCTTATGCACCCCTGTCTCCACCATGGCTTTTACTCCACTCTTTCTCTATGTTTTAACTGCCCGTTACCATGACTGACTTGTTCAGTGGACTCCTAGTTGTTCTGTGCATTTGTCATCTCAATTGTTTTCCCTATTTTCGTGGTTTCAATTCTATATGTTCCGAATTCCCTTCACCCCTGTTTGTAGATCTGTTTGTTAAGTGTTTGTGAATCTGGGTATTCTATGATTAATTGGTTGTTTGCTGAATTTGCTCTCCTCATAAATGGTTTCAAAACTGTTCTTCTACTCTTAGTGTCCTTATCAAAACGGGNTGCCTTTGCATATTAGAAACATGTTATAGTTCATCACTTCATTTCTGATTCTGCATTAGTTGTCATCACCTGAAAATCATATCATTAAGCCACGACTGTAATCTTGTTTAACAACATAACCATCTCTCTTTGTGTATTAGAAATCCTGCCTTAGGGCTATGTTTGCATTTGCTCTAAATCGTATCTATGTCGTTTAAATGAGAAAATATCTGTAAAATGGGTTTAAAGACAGCCCCAACAAATAGATATCATGCTCTAGTATAAATATGCATGAAATCAGCTTTTTGTAACATTAATCACCTAGATTAGCATGCCTATAGGACTGAATAACTTCAAGTTATTTTAATTAGTTCCCAGAATTATGATTGCATATAGACCCCCGCCTAGGCAAGCCCTAGGTAATTAATGGTCTAAAAGACTGTGAAATTATACTCTGCCTATTTGTAAAATTGTCCAGGTTTAACAAGCTTTAAAATCAGTAGGCAAACTGATTAGGAGTCTGTCACTTCGCCTTAAAACAAATGCTGCATATTCTGTGTTTGTGATGCTCACATAGATGTCCTGTTCTAGGACCTTCTGAAATTCTTAAAAATCTGCTGTCTGAGACGTGCTACTTATTTGTTTATGTGTGGAGGTAAACATGAGCCCCTTAATTGCTTCCTTATTTGACAGTCCTATTTGTTATTTATGTCGCTTAGATTTTACCTTTTAAAAAACTTAGGAGAGTCTAGTACCACCTAAAGTTAGAGGTCCTAAATACCTCCAGGACCACAACGAAGGAACGGGTAAAGCACGCTTAGAGTTCGTTAATTAAACTCGCTTATATAACCGCTAAGGGGAGGGTAATGGGTAGTAAAAAGGATATGATGACATGTGCGCTAATGCCACGTGTAACCCCTCTATTTGAGGAAGGCTTACCGAGTAGTGTACAGATATGATCCTATAGGCTAATCAACTTAGGACTTCCCTTTCTTCATTTACATATGTGTGCTTAGACTACCTATCCCTAAACATCCTTTATTTGCATATGTGTGCTTGGACTTCCTAAACTTTCCTTTATTTGCAAATGTGTGCTTAGACTGTTTACCTGTTAAATGACTAATCACATAATTGAGTTCAGCCGGGACCCACCGGCGTGGACCGCGAGGTGTGCCTAAAACCTTACCCTCAAGGTTATTTCGAGCCCTTACCCGAATCTCTGGTAATGCAAACTAGTTATATGAGTTAATTTCTCTAGGTGCCCTAACGCAACTTAATTCGTTAGGTGGAGACTCTTCAATTACCCAATTCCCAAAAGGAAACGAGTTGCTCCCATTGAATGTCGAAACCTGGACTTCCGCGAGGAAAAAAAGGGGGCGACAACATGGCCACTCTGCTGGGGATATTTTAGGTTCTTACCATAACGAATTTGTTTTGTGAATTAGTCCCAAGCATGCTTTATTTTGTTGATACAACCTTTTCCTTCCCCCTTATTTGGAATTTATTGCTTATTTTTATGATTTCTTTTATTTCCTGAAACTGTCTTGTCTCTTTGTTTTCTTTTTTGCGACTGTCTTTTGATTATTTAAATACCGCAGTTATCATTTTTAAACGTGTAAATACTTGACAACATGATATTTATTGTTGCATAAATCATGCTCAACATCATATTTCACTCGTGCGTAATCAATCCTATAGCGACGCTTGATGAGTGTTTGCGCTCTTCCTATATATCACCCTTTTAAATTTGAAAAGGCGTATTTGCGGTAAAACTAGTCGATCAGCGGTGTATTCTATGGTTCCGTGCCTTTCCCCCTCAAGTTGTTCGCTTGAGGGTCCCAGTCTATACCTCTATATAGTAACCTTACTCTGATTAATTGTGAATGCACCATGGTCAAACCTAGCCGGGTTAATATGTTGTCCGCATAATAACCCTTTAAGACAAGCTTCACCCAAAAGTCCCTCGGGTTTTCTATAATCCCAATGGACACGACCATGATTTTGTTCATTAATTTGGAGAAATAAGTACCAATATGCTAATCATTACTGTATGAATAGACGAACCTGGAGGGGGAAAGGGCCTAACCATCTTTTGTTTTGCAGAAATGAGGCACGAAGTCCCCCGGTTCGGCATGGTCAGTAGCGTACCTTCACTTTTGTTAGATTGGTAGAAGGATCTTCCTTCAAGTGACCAGAATCAAGTGAACCAAATCCTAGGAAATTTGCCTTCTTTGTTGGACCTTCAGCCAAACAAAATGCTGATCGAGGCTGCCACCATGTTTTGGGACAAGGAAAGGGCCGTGTTCCGCTTTGGGGCGTATAAATGACCACTCTTCTAGAAGAAATAGGGGGATTTGCTGGGTTACCTTGGGATAGTCCTGGCTTATTAGCACCTGAAAATCGCACCAGTAGAGGATTCCTTAAGATGATGGGGCTGAAGAAAAATGATGACTTGGAGTGCCTGAAAAACTGACATACCTTTCGACTTCCTCTATGAAAGATACGGTCACATTAGCTCTTACCGTATTTTTGATGATGAGTTCTCAATCACCTCCTTGGGCTGGGTTCATCGTAGGGTCTTCGTGTCCATTGTGTGTTTCTTGGGCATGCTGGTATTCCCAATCCAAGGGGATAAAATCCATACCAGGCTAGCCATGGTGGCCAAAACTATGATGGACGGGACCGAAAGGTAGACATATACCATTGTCCCTATGATCATTGCAGATATGTACCGGGCCTTGGAACGCTGTCAAAAGGGGTTCAGATTCATCGTGGGTTGCAATTTGTTGCTGCAACTTTGGCTGCTAGAACATCTCCAAAGGGGTCAATACCGTCAAGAATTTCCACGAAGACCGTGGAATGATCATATAGATTTCCATCACCCTAAGAGGATGACATATATTCCGGACATGTTTGCTCAACCAAAAGACACTAAAGGATGGGTGCAGTTTTTCAACAAGTTAACTAAGGATGAGGTCCAGTGGATGTTCGAGTGGTTGCCCACCGACGAGTTCATCGTCAGATCCAGGAATGTTCCATACTTGGTTATGATTGGGTAGAGGGGGATATACCCTTATTCTCACCTTAGGGTTATGAGACAGGTAGGCAGGAGACAGGTTGTACCACGAGTCGCTAAGATGAGTCACTTCATACCTGATTTTCAAGGTGACGCCATCCCATATATGAATGAAGCACAACATATGTGGACTTTGAAGATTATTGTGGAAAAGGATACTATCGAGCCAGACCGAAATCATGCGGGTCACTCATACTTCTACCCCTCATGGTTGGATGATAACATAGCAGGGATCTTCGAGCCAAGGGTTGGTCCAGGAAACAGGGTCATAGACGAAGTTGCCGAAGCAGAGGTAAAGTATAACAAGTTACGCAAAAGAGTTCGTGAGTCTGAAGCTGAGCATATGGAGCAGCATAAGGTCGACATGGAAAAGATCAACGAGTGGAAAGACAGGGCTGTTAAATCCAACAAAAGGTTGGAATATCTGGAGTACAATCTAATGGAGCTGGAGGGGAAAATGAGGAAGAGAGTCACCGATTGCCAGAACGCTGAGGGGAACGAAGGAGGGCATCTGGCAGGGGCATTCTTACTGCTGAACCTGCGCGAACTGGGGGAATTGATCGACAAGAGCATCCAATGTGGAGAAGGTCCTTCTGGAACCAAATAGATTAGGTTTATTTGCTTTCTAAATGTAATAAGGCCGAAGTGCCATTAGTGACATTGTTTATTTAGTATCGTTTTGGGTCGTCTATTTTAGTATTAATGAAATGAAGCAATTGTTGGCACTAAATTTCTCTAAAGTTATTTGTCGCTAGGCCTACCTCGGGCACAATGGAGCTCCCAAATTAGGACGCAAATTTCATCTTTCCGCAATATATGTTTAAATACTGCAAGTACTCTTTTCAGAATCGTTACTGACTTGGCTACCTTTCGTTTTTCTTTCTTTCTTTTTCATTATTCCCATTCCCAAAAGGTTGGTTCATGCATACTGGCATCATAGGCTTATCACACAAGATGCAGGGGCCCTCCACCTTCTCCTCCTCCTAGTCCACCAAAAGGCAAGGGAAAAGTAAAAATGGAAAATTTGAACGGCACCAGAAAAGAAAACAACATACAGGTTGACCATGCAGAAACTTCTGATGGTCGGGGTACTCAGGCCCGGAATGAAGCAGTTTCACGGCTCGAACAGAAAATACTGGAACTCCAGGGTGAGTTTGAGCATGTCCGGAATGTGGCAAACATATCCTTCTCACTTAGAATCCAAGACATCATTCATCCAAACACTCAGAACCCCGTACCACCTCAAAACACACCCAACAAGCGCCCACAAAGTCCACCCGTACTTCACCATTATACAACTCCCCCACAAAATAAAACTATCCCACCACAGTACCAGCTAAACGCCTACCATTCTCCACAAAATACTCCACCAGTCATTCCTGAACCTCAGAATTCCACCAATGATCACCACTATACTCAAACTCCACGTCACCCAAAACAACCCTATATATGTGGAGACCCTACCTCACTCCACTCAACCGATCTCCTATGCACCGGAATCTGTTGATAAGGACATGCTCATTAAGAACCCGGTCGAGTGCTCAAGAAGTCGACCAGCCGAGTTCAAGGCGTAGAAGGAGGCAAGGGGATAGAAGGTCTGAACTATGAAGACCTATGCATAAAGCTAGATGTAGAACTACCATAGGGTTACAAATCTCCCAAGTTCCAGATGTTTGACGGTACAAGTGATCCCGGAGTTCATTTAAGGACCTATTGTGACAAGCTTGTTGGGGTCGGAAAAGATGAAAAGATCCGGGTGAAGCTTTTTATGAGGAGTCTTCCGGGAGATGCATTGTCTTGGTACATTAGCCAGGATCCTAAGAAATGGCCTAACTGGGTGAGTTTGGCATCTGATTTCATGGACTGATTCAGGTTCAACACAGAGAACGCATCAGATGTCTTCTACATTCAGAGTATGCTACTCGTTGAAGGTCAGAGGCTGCCAAAGTCAGGCCGACAGTGGGTGAGTAACAGATGAACAAGTTCTTCGTCAGAGCATATGATCCGCAATATTATGAAAGGTTGATGGTTATTGAAAACCATAAGTTCTCTGATATCATCAAACTTGGTGAAAGGATCGAAGAAGGCATCAAAAGCGGGACGGTAACAAACTTTGAGGCATTGTAGGCAGCTAATAAAGCATTGCAATCAGGGGGTATATCTAAGAAGAAGGACGTGGGAGCAGTGATGGTCGCCTAGGGACCCAAAACTCCATTCGTATACCGAACCTCTCCACTTGCATATCAAGCACCTCCACCCACATATCAAGCACCTCCACCCACCTATCAACCGTCACCTCCACCTACACATTAATCCTCGTCCCCCAGATATTCCCAACCAGCCACCGCCTATCACACCTATAATTCCCAATCATCTCATTTTCAGTCACCCCCAACTCGCTAAAATTACCCAAGACCGCGACCTAATTTTGACCGCAGACCACCCAAACAATATACTACCATCGCTGAACCCATCGACCAGCTATATGAAAGGTTGAAGGCTGCTGGCTACGTCACTCCCATCCTTACTGTGGCAACGGAGAACTCATCCTAATAGGTTAACCCGAATAATTCTTGTGCATATCATTCCGATATGAAAGGGCACACCATTGATGAATGACGCACCTTCAAGGACAAAATCCAAACTTTGATTGACAACAAGATCATCCAAGCGAAGGAGGCTACACCTAATGTCCGCAATAACCCCCTCCCAGATCATAGGGGTGAAGGTGTCAATGTGATAGAGATGGACGAAGAATGGGATCCAGAGGGATCAATCAGATTCATCAAAGAGGGTGACGATCCCAAGAAACCCGCAGTCACTCTCAACCCCTTCATAGTGCCAATACAGCCGCCATTGGAGGTAACAACATCAGTACCATGTGAAGTTGAGGTAGCACCCTCTGTAGTTGCACCTGTTCTGTTTGAGGTGAAAATAGCCACACTATTTACAGTGACAGTATCAACCACACCGCCTTTCAGCACCGAGGCTGTACCATAAGATTATGTGGCCGAAACTAGAAGAAAAGGAAAAACCAAGATGGGAGAATCTGGTGCTGCACAAGGGATGACTAGGACCGGAAGGGTCTATACGCCCGAGCATTTAGGAAAATCCAGTAAACAGTCCTCTAACAGACCTCCCGTTATTGAAACAGGTCCAGATGACCTCTGGAGGAAAGTACAAGCAAGGGAGTATTCAGTCATTGACCATCTGAACAAGACTCCTGCTCAAATATCTATCCTGTCGCTGCTACAGAACTCAGAAGCACACATGAACGCTCTAATGAAAGTATTTAACGAAACATATGTGCCCAATAAATCACAAGCGGAGAGATGGCTAACATGGTGGGACAGGTATTGGAAAGTCACAAAATCACTTTCCACGAGGATGAGTTGCCGCCTGAGGGTCTGAATCACAACAGGGCACTGCACATCACAGTGCAATGCGAAGACTACTTCATTACTAGGGTACTGATCGATGGAGGATCCAGTCTCAATATTTGTCAATTGAAAACACTGAAGAGGTTGGGCAAAGGCCTATACTAGATACGAGAAGGGAACAAATATATAAAGTTATATATTTGTTCTTTGCCAAAACAAACACATAATATCATTTTTGGAACTATTTGAACACGGATAAACTTCGAGTCTTCGACTCAGACTTGGACTCAAACCCTTGATTTGGGATTCGAATACTGATAAACGGACTTGAAGGAATAGGGTTTGGGAAGAGGGGGTTAAGGTGAGTCTAGGGTGTAAGTTTGGTATGGTTTGGAGGCGGCGCCGCCACCAGAGAACAAAGGCGGCGGCTAGGGTTTTGAAAGTTCGAGGAATTCCAGTGGGATTTGAGTGGGGATAATGAAGGGATCGTGATGAGGGGGAAGAGAAGATGCCTTGGTGTAAATTTGGAGGCCATTTGATGAGTTAGGGTTTTGGGTCAGGATCTTCTATTCAATATTTGAGGAGTCTGACGGGGATTCGAAGGAACTAAACCCGGATCTGGAAAGGGGAGGTGGAGGAGCATCTATGGTGTAATTTTGGGGTTACTCGGAGACTCGCCGCCGGCGGAGGAGATTTCCGGCTGCCGGTTTACGGCGATAGAAGGCGGCGTTACGGTCTCTGAGTTAGAGTGAGAGAGACAGTAGGGTAGCGGGGTCTGAGGAGGTAGGGTAACGTTAGGACATTTATATATTAATCAAGGTGGGCTTCTCAACCGTTGGATCACAAAACCTAGATGGTCGAGATCGATCCGAGCCAAAACGGCGTCGTTTAGCAATGGGGGGAGCTGGACCGGGTGTCTGAGATGGGTTTTGGGCTTGTGACCGGGTTTCCTTGGGGGTTTGGCTTGGGCTGTCGAATTTTAATAAACTCGGCCCAATTAAACCCTTTTTCTTTATTTCCTTTTCCTTTAATTCCTTTCTTTTATTAGTTTTGCTCTCTTTCTTTCTTTTTCTTTTCTCTCTTTTTTTAATCTTAAAACTTAAAAATAAACCCCACAATTATTTCAACTATCTAATTAAACTACAATTAGTCTTATATCAATTTAAAAGAAATTAACAAACCTAAACTAACATTAAAATCAAACAAAACAAAACAAGGTTTCTTTGTGATTTTTCTTACTAATTAGTCTAAAAATGTAAAAATTAAATTCTAAATGCTCATGCAATTTTTTGTATTTTTATATGACTTATCATGCACACACAAATAAAAATAACACAAAAATACGCAATTAAATCCTAAAAATCAAATAATAAAAGAAATAATCCTAATTCTAAGAATTCTATAGGAGTAATTTAAACGAGGCAAAAATCACATGCTCACAGCTGCCCCTCTTTGCTCGGAGACACGAAGGATTTTCGAGCAAAGATAAACGAGCAATCATGAGAGATTTTTGCCTGCTTGGCACTCCATGAGAAACATTTTTGAAAAGCGTCTGACCGAACCCTGCTTCAAAGGTTGCCTACATATCCTTGGCTATAAAGGAATCAGGTCAGTGTAGTTCTGAAAGTTTTGGTAGCTGGGACTACCAGGAGCTGTGATTTCACTGCTGTTGCTGCTCCTACTGCTTGCTGACCTCCTTATTACACCAAAAGGAAAATCAAAGCTAAGCTAGCTATGCCTATCAACTATGAGTTACAAGATTCCTATCTATATCTCTTGAAGCTTGATCTTGAGTCTTAGCTGATTTTGCCGTGGACACCGATCTGAATCTTGATGCTCGCAAGCTGTAGGTGTTGTTTCTTTCTTCAGCATTGTGTCTAAGTAGGACAGGCGGAGCTTGTGACTTCAATAAAGTTTTGAGCAGTCCGCATCTCTGTTCACTTCGGCATTTTGAAGTCACTTCTTTTTGTTCTTTTCTTCCTTCCTTTAATCGGGATGGAGACTCATTCTTTCAGCTACCTCGGATCCTATGCCTCGAGGTCAAACCTGCTCAGACACCAAAAAAAACAAACGAATGAAATTTTTCTGCCCCAGATTTCACTAGGAAAATTTCGTGAGTTATTTGTGACACATATCTAAGCAATAAAATCAGGATTGTGTATCCTTGGGAATGAAGCCTTAAACTAGGGGGTTACCAGATTATGCTGGAGAATGACCGGGTTATGCCGGAAAAGATTAAGGTCCTCGGGTTATGCCGGGGAGGTCCACGGGTTATGCCGGGATTAAAGAAAAAGGTTCCTTGGGTTATGCTAGGGAGATCCACGGGTTATGCCGGGATAAAAGAAAAAGGTCCTTGGGTTATGCCAGGGAGGTCCACGGGTTATGCCGGGATAAAAGAAAAAGGTCCTTGGGTTATGCCAGGGAGGTCCACGGGTTATGCCGGGATAAAAGAAAAAGGTCTTTGGGTTATGCCAGGGAGGTCCATGGGTTATGCCGGGATAAAAAGAAAAAGGTCCGTGGGTGGGATAAAAGAAAAAGGTCCTTGGGTTATGCCAGGGAGCGAAAGGAAAAGGTCCTCGGGTTATGCCGGGGAAGTCCACGGGTTATGCCGGGATAAAAAGAAAAAGGTCCTTGGGTTATTCCAGGGAGGTCCACGGGTTATGCCGGGATAAAAGAAAAAGGTCTTTGGGTTATGCCAGGGAGGTCCACGGGTTATGCCGGGATAAAAAGAAAAAGGTCCTTGGGTTATGCCAGGGTGGTCCATGGGTTATGCCGGGATAAAAGAAAAAGGTCCTTAGGTTATGCCAGGGAGGTTTACGGGTTATGCCGGGATAAAAAAAGGTCCTTGTGTTAGGCCAGGGAGGTCCACGGGTTATGCCGGGATAAAGAAAAAACATCCTTGGGTTATTCCAGGTAGGTCCACGGGTTATGCCGGGATAAAAGAAAAAGGTCCTTGGTTATGCCAGGGAGGTCCACGGGCTATGCCGGGATATCTAGAAAAAGGTCCTTGGGTTATGCCAGGGAGGTCCATGGGTTATGCCGGGATAAAAGAAAAAGGTCCTTGGGTTATGCCAGGGAGGTCCACGGGTTATGCCGGGATAAAAGAAAAAGGTCCTTGGGTTATGCCAGGAAGGTCCACGGGTTATGCCGGGATAAAAAGAAAAAGGTCCTTGGGTTATGCCAGGGAGGTCCACGGGTTATGCCGGGATAAAAAGAGAAAGGTCCTTGGGTTATGCCAGGGAGGTCCATAGGTTATGCCGCGATAAAAGAAAAAGGTCCTGGGGTTATGCCAGGGAGGTCCAGGGGTTATGCCGGGATAAAAGAAAAAGGTCCTTGGGTTATGCCAGGGAGGTCCGCGGGTTATGTCGGGATATCAAGGAAAAGGGGCCCTATCCTACCATGATTTTTTTTTTTATTAAAGCTGCAGGAAAGATTTTTTGAGGAAACTTCCTTTCGAATTGATTATTGTTGCGAGGCTGCTTCTAGCTCTTGCGCATTTTCTTTTGATTACACCTGCTTCTTGCATGGTTGCTTTGGATTACACCTGTTTCAACTTTTCAAACAAAGAAAAATTTGTTAGTTTGAAACGGTGGTTGGTTTTGTGGCCTTGATCGTCTCAATTGCTTGACTTTGGCCCAGCTTCTATTGAGAACCTCTGCTGCTTGCTGGTTTTGAAGATGAATCTCTTCTCTCTTTCAAACCGGATGGCTCATCTTTCAGGATTTCGTGACAACTCGCCCGCGTGGGGCTCTGGCCTTTCACTTTATTCCGCCTTTAAGACATTTTTCCTTGACCCCCCCTTTTTTGTTTGTTTTTTTTGTTTGTTTTTCTCTTTCAATAACATTGATTTCAAAGCATCCGCCATCATGGCCAGTCGGGATTGACTTGATGCACCCGCTGAGGCTGGGTACTTTTCTTTAGCTTTGTTAGGGAGAGCCCTGTAAAGCCAGTCCTGCCACCTTTTATTTGTAATAGTTTTGGAATCAGCGTTAGACCGAAAGGGATTCAAGGAAAAAGTAAGCAAGAAGATGAATTTAAAGAGGAGCGTCCCTTTCGGGGGGAAGAGAAGGACTTATCTGGGGGTGCATGCAAGCTTCAAATAAACATGACATGCTTCTTGGACTGGATGCCCGACCCGCACAAACTTTCCAACTTCTCGTAAACTCATTGACCCGTATCTCAAAACCAGGAAACCTTGCCAGGCCTCTTTCAGTGGTGGGAGATGTCTTCTTTTCGGACGACGCCGCCCTTTGCGGGTTTTCGCCAATCGACCCCTCTCATTTCTCTTCTCACCATTGCCCGATAGTGCTCTTTACGAGTTTTCACTAAGCGGACTCTCTCATTTTCAATTTCTCTATTCACCGTCGCCTTATGGTGCCCGTAGGTTTTCACCAATAAGACTCTCTCATTTTATTTCTCTCAATTTGATTGCATCAGATTCCAACAATGATGTTTTCAATTCCCACGCCTTTGCCAATTGATCGGAAGGACTTGGACAAGGTTTTTGGGTAAAAAGAATCTTGGATGGAATTACAACTTCGGAACCATTTTGGTGGGCTCATGGCCGAACCATTATATCATCTGCCCCAGTTTCATTTTTTGGGGGAATTGGGATTTTTGTTTTGGGTGTGATTGAACCCCAGAGAGAGGCTGCCTACGTATCCTTTCGGAATCAAGTTAGACGTAGTTCAGGAAAACATTTGTTTTTGGTTGTTTTTGTTTTTTGTTTTGTTTTGTTTTTCTTCTTTTTTTTTCATTTTTCTTTTCTTCTCTTCTCTTTTTTTTGTTCTTTCTTTTGTTTTTTTTTCTTTTTCTTTTTTTTCCTTTTTTTTACTTTTTTTTTCAATAGTACTTTCGGGTTCCAAATGGGGTAACCAAGGAAGGGTAACTCGCTCAAAGGGTTTGCAAAAGATTGTTAGTGTTTGGATAGCGGGAAGGAAAGCCTTCGTCATCTCAACTGCACAAAAGCCAATCACCGCAGCAAGCCTAAACATAGTACCTTTTTACTGCGTCTGCATTGACTGCTGCTTCGGGATCATTTCCTTCGATGTCTCCCAGATACAATGCTCCTCTCAGCAGTATTTTTCGGATGATATATGGACCCTTCCAATTAGGAGCGAACTTGCCTTTTGCTTCTTGGTGGTGAGGAAGAATGCGTCTTAACACAAGTTGTCCTACTTTAAAATTCCTGGGCCGTACTTTCTTGTTATAAGCGCGGGCCATTCTTTGTTGGTACAACTGCCCGTGACAGACCGCAACCATCCGTTTTTCATCAATTAAAGACAACTGTTCTAGACGAGTCTTGACCCATTCACTATCCTCGATTTTTGCTTCAACGATGATCCGGAGAGAAAGGATTTCTACCTCTACGGGTATAACAGCCTCGGTTCCATAGACCAAAAGGTATGGGGTAGCTCCTACCGATGTGCGCACTGTGGTGTGATATCCCAGTAATGCAAAAGGCAGCTTTTCATGCCATTGTCTGGAGCTTTGAATCATTTTTCTCAAAATCTTTTTGATGTTCTTGTTTGCTGCTTCAACGACACCATTGGCTTTGGGTTTATTCCCAAGTTGTTCCAATTCTCGATTTACTTTCCTAAAAACCTCTTCTTCATCATATTCTGGCTCTTGGTTCATTATTTCACAATTAGACAGCATGTTCGGATCTGGGCATGAAGTCCGCAAGCATGTCATGTTATTTAAAGCCGCATTATTAGTACTGAAAAGAAGAAATAAAAGGCAAAATAAGAAAAAAATAAACGATGAAATATTGATTTCATTTCTTGGAATTGGGAAGATAACAGGGTTTACATTGGGAAATTTAATGACAAGAAACTAAAGAAAACACCCGAATTACACCCTGGAATAACTCGCGATGCAGAAAAAGTGACAGGACAGGTCTACCGGGACTCCCGCCTGATTGGGAATGGCGTAGCCTTCCAATTCTGTAGCTTGGCGTTTGGTCCCATATACAGCACCTCAGCGGTGCTGGAGCCCTCTCCTAGCTGAACCATGTGGGTTTCCTATAATATCTTTCGCATTGCCCCACATCTCTTCAATCTCTTCGGCCGTAAAGGCCTCATCCTCTTCTTCTTCATTGTATTTTGGCTTAACAAAGGTCTCGTACAGATGTGGCAGTGGCTGTGGCAAGACCCATCCCTCTTTCTTTCTCTCATCCGCCCACTCTACATCATCTAGGGTGGGGTGAAAACCTATCCCGAAGAACTTTTCAGTTGTTGGTAGGGTCACCGGTTCAGATATTCCTTGCAGAGCTTTTCCAAGTCCCTTCCCTGGCTTGAAACCATGTCTGATCATTTCTTTGGCCACCATAATCGAGGCATTGGATAGGAAGGGTTGGGGACACGGGTTTCCTTCTTCATGCTGGTCCGCCAGCATAACTTCGAATGCTTGGTAGATTATGTGTTCACTGCCTTCCCTCGCTTCTAGGCATGGGACAGATGGGTCCCGATAGATTGACTGTTCATCCTCTCCATGAACCACGATCTCCTGATCCTCGTGTTCAAATTTTACCATTTGATGGAGGGTAGAGGGTACAGCTCCTGCAGCATGGATCCAAGGCCTTCCCAGAAGAAAATTGTAGGACGTGTCCATGTCTAGCACTTGTAAAGTCACCTCGAAGTCCACCGGGCCAATGGTCAAGATTAGGTCAATTTCTCCAATGATGTCTCTTTTGATACCGTCAAAGGCTCTCACGCAGACATTGTTGGGATGAATCCTTCCAGTCCCGATTTCCATACGCTGCAGTGTGGAGAGTGGGCAAATGTCCACCCTAGAACCTCCGTCTACCATGACCCTCTTCACATAGTATCCCTCACATTTGACGGTTAAGTGCAAGGCTTTGTTGTGAGCAGCTCCTTCTGGAGGCAAGTCGTTTTTGCTGAATGAAATCTGATTGACGTCGAAAAATCTTTCTGCCATTCTTTCCAACTGTTCCACCAAAGTTTCAGTAGGCACGTATGCTTTATTCAGGGTCTTCATTAAAACCTTTTGGTGCTCAGGGGATTTCATCAGCAATGACAGCAAGGATTCTTGTTCAGGGTACTTTCGCGATTGATCAAACACCTCATAGTCGGCCATTTTCATCTTTCGAAAGAAAGCTTCTGCTTCTTCAGCACTCACAGGTTTGTTAGGCGGGAAACGCCTTCTGGCGGCATTGTTCACCTCTTCTATGTTTGAATACATCTCAACGGGAGCATTTTCTGGAAGCTCTCCCAAGATCTCTTTTCCTTTATACGTAACCACCATCTGATAATAATTCCATGGAACTGCAGCAGGGTTCTTCATAGGCTTCTATGGTACGCGTCCAATAACCACTGGCTCATTCAGCCGAGGTGGTTTAATTGTCCCTCGCACCACATAGGCTTGCTTGGGTACGTACACTTCTAATTTCTTCGGAGGGCTCACAATCAGCTGCTTTTCTTGGCGTCCTCGTAGGACATATAGAATTCCATTTTTGGGAGGTATCGCTTCTGTTCTTGTTTCAGCTGTCTTTTCTGGTTCTGTCTTATTGACTTTGTTCTTCTTCTCCCCTTTATCTTGCTTCGGGGCAACCTTTGGCTTTCTTTCCGCATTAGCAATGGCAATTATGGCCTTTAGCGCCGGATCAAATTCTTTATCTTTGCAAATCATTCCAATTACTGGCCCGTTATTATGGGCTGGCAGTGGGTTGTTAGTCACGTTTGGGACATCCTCATCCCTTAGCACTATCTTGTTCTATCACGTCTTCCACGGCTTTTTTCAAAGTCCAACAGTTTTCTATATCATGCCCCTCAGCTCCTGAGTGATAAGCGCATCGGAAACCCCGTTGATAGGAAGGCGATTCTGGGTTTTGCCTGTTTGGAGGTATGGGCTGCAGCAGACCCATTTGAACAAGCTTCGGAAATAGACTGGAGTAGGATTCACCGATTGGTGTAAAATTTGGCCTCCTGGGTGGTTCACGAGGAAGGAAGTTATTTTGTGGAGGACGGGGGTTATAGTGGTTTTGGTGAGGAGGCTGGTTTCTTTGAAATAGAGCTTGGTTTCTGTTGGCTTGTTGCTGCGGTCGTGCAAAAGGTTGAGCATTCATGACCGCGTACGGTTGAGGTGCATAGACCATGTCCTAGTGAGGGTAATAATGTTGAGGGGTTCTTTCTGGGAACATGGGTCTAGGAGCACGGTGTCTTCTTGCACCCGATACCGCCATGGATGTTTCTTCTTTCTTCTTTCCTTTTGCTACTCCTCCAGACCCGCCTTGAATGGCTTGGGAGGTTGATCTAATGGCTGATTGGCTCAGAATTCTGCCTATTTTTAGTCCATTCTCCACCATTTCACCAATTTTAATAGCTTCTGCAAACGGTTTACCCATAGCTGACATCATATTTTGGAAATAATCAGCTTCCTGAGCTTGAAGAAACACCGTGACCATTTCAACCTCGTCCATCGGAGGTTTTACCCTTGACGCCTGTTCACGCCATTTGGTTGCATATTCCCGAAAGCTCTCCGAGGACTTCTTTTTCAGATTTGCCAGCGAGTTCCGGTCTGGAGCAATGTCTATATTGTACTGGAACTGTCTAACAAAGTCTCTCACGAGGTCGTCCCAGATGTGCCAACGAGAAATGTCTTGATCCATGTACCACTCGAAGGCGATATCCACCAAGCTTTCCCTAAAGTACGCCATGAGCAATTCCTCTTTCCCTCCAGCTCCGCGAAATTGATTGCAGTATTTCTTAAGGTGAGCAATAGGATTGCCATGCCCATCGTATTTCTCAAACTTCGGAGTCTTGAATCCCATAGGCAAATGCATGTGAGGGAACATGCACAAATCAGTATATGACACACTCTTTTGCCCACTTAAACCCTACATGTTTTTGAGGCTCTGTTCCAGGCTTCTCATCCTTTTTGCCATTTCATCCTGTTCGAGAGCTTTGGGAGTCTTTTCCTGTCCCGTTGTGAACTCATATGGAGGTGGCTGCGGGTAAGTATATGTGGGGTACTGAGGAGGCTCCACTTGAAAAATAGGATTTTGAAAAGTAAAGGCCGAAGGATCAAAAGTAGGCCTAGGCAGTGAAGGCTGTGTGGTGGCCGAGCATGGTGGAGCGGTAAAGATATTGGGGACTGCTCCGGATGCGAACACCTGGGGGCGGACCTCAGAAGGTGTTACCACAAAATGAGCCGACATGGTGGGCTGTCCCAATGGGGTATTCGGGTGGCTGATGGGGATATTAGAGGTACCCCCTGTTCTAGGAAACAACTCGGGGAATCCGAGGATGGCACTTGGAGGCTCCCTTCCATTAGTCCACGCATCCCACATCTCCATGACCCTAAGATGTAAGATCCTGTTCTCTTCAGCCACTGCAGACTCTGAGGCCGGGATGCCCGATATTGGGCTATCTTCTAGGATAGGAATTGCTGGCAAGGTCATTTCCGAAGACATTTCTATGCTCCCCTTTGATTTGGTAAAATACAGATGTGATGCCAGTTTACCACGAAAAACCAACCACCGTTTCTATAAAATCTGGACTGGAAGTGACAGCATCAAACGGTTAGTTTGAGGCAAATAACAGATAGGTAATCGCACGTTGAGGCGTGATGCACCTATACAGTGTCGTCCCGGCGTTTCCTTATTTTTGCCCTTTTCTCTCATTTTTCATTGCTTCTATTTTTCTTTTGTTTTCTTTTCTTTCATTCTTGCCTTTGCTTTTTGCCATGGTTTCTTTCTCTTGGTTTTCTTATTTCCTTTCTCTTTTTTTTTGTTTCTTTTCCACTCTTGTTTTTTTTATATATTTTCTTTCCTCCCTTTTTTTCTTTTCTCTTAGGGTTACGGTCGAATCCTATAGAGATTGCCTACGTATCATGACCCCGCATGGATCAAACCAAGTGTAGTTCTTGAAAAATAAATGCGAAAAGTAAAGAAACAATTTTTGGGAATCTTCGATTTTTCATTAATTTTTTTTTCAAAAAAAAAACTCCGGCTTTGCGGATACGGCCTTTCAGCACTTCGGGAAAGAAGATTTTAAGGTTGTGCCCACTAACCATTGAAAATGACCCAAGGTGGCTGTTCTTGCAGAAACAGGCCCTTTTGGGGACATTCGGCTTATTTTAAGCAAGAATGGCATCACCTGACTTATTTGTGGCAAAAATTAAAATTTTTGTTGTTTTTGGGCTATTTTTGAGAAAGGAAAGTTGGACCCGATAGGGGTTGCCTACGTATCCCACGCCCTGTGGGAATCAAACTGGCGTAGTTCGGGCAGATTTGAAAACAAAAATCTTTCTTTGTTTTTTCAAAAATCCGGCAGAGTACTATTTGGATATTGGTTGTTTTTCAAAGCAAGTGATAACCCTCACTTAACCCTAACACTGCTATTTTCTTTCAACTCTCTCCCATTATTTACAAGCCGGTCAACATGCAAAGCCGAGCAAATAAATGCACAAGTAGCACGTAAGATGCATCAGGATGGTCTTTTCATTTCAGGTCACCTGTCCTAGACGGAACCAACCCCTGTATTGAGTCCCCTAAGTCAAATGCACATGATGCAAACAAACGTTCCTACCAGAGATCCGGCATGAGGCTTTGTTATACTAGGTTTAAAACCTGGGTTTATTGTTCTAGACCTGGCTTACCCGAGCGGACAACTCGAGCCGGGAGGGGGGGGGAGGCACAGCGTACCGGGGATACAGAAGCTCCGCCGGCTTAGAAACTTGTCCGAACCTCGTTCTAAATGGGATAAGACTCTAAACAGAAGAGAAGTCAGACGAAGTGCAGCCTTCTCCATGATGTAGAAGACTCAGAAAGAGGAAGGGTTTCGTAGCAGTTTATATATACAATTCACCAAATATCAAAGCGGTAAAGCATTTAGCACATTTAGCATGAAACATGTAGTAAAATCAGATAAAGCCAAATATAAGAGTTATTCTAAGCTCGAATTCTTGAACCCTGAAGTGAAATTCTGGGTTCGTATCCCCAGCGGAGTCGCCAGAGCTGTCAGACCTCCTTTTTTACACATCTACCCCGAAGGATAGTGTATAAGGAATTTTTCCAATTTAAGTGACATTATTCGAAATGGGATTATTTATTTATCAGAGTCGCCACTTGGGATAGGTTTGGATTTTGGTGTCCCAAGTCACTGGTTTATCAGGAATCCCAAATCGAGAAAATTTTGATTTCCCGAATGGAGTCTGCGAACCAGAAATTCTGAATAAGGAATTTTGTTGACCCGAGGGAAGGTGTTAGGCACCCGCGGATCCCGTGGTTCTAGCACGGTCGCTTAAACTATTATAATTGGCCGAAAATCTGATTTTAATACATGTCATCCTATAGTGCCATTTTTAAAAATATTTACCGCTTCTAATTAATTTTTAGGAAATTGAACGTCGTTTAAAACATGTTTTTGGATCGCGTCACATGAAATGCATCCCGGATCCTCGACATATTTTATTCAACGTTTTGGGATTTGGATTTGGGTCACATGAAATGCACACCCAAATTTAGGAAGGTAAAGTTATTAAAGAACGCGCCTAAAGTGACTAACGTGTTATTAACTTTGCGGGAGACCATGAAAATTCGCTAATGGAACGTCCCGAGTTCTAAATATTTTTAATGAAGTAGTTAAGGAGGGCCACGTAGTTTGTGATTTTATTTGGTGCGGCGCACCTCGTTTTATTTTAAAAGCCCATCCTAAAAAGGACTATTGTTTCTTCTATTAAGGATTTTCTCTAAAGGTCTAATTAATTAATACTACAAAAATTCGGGCCTCAAATTCAAGTCCGAACTTAAACAAGAGGTAAACCTCTTAATTTAAATTCACTACCTAACTTGGAAGGCCTAAAATTGCTTTACTAAATCAAGATACAACTGTAAAATGATTTCAGGCCCTCAAATATTGGCCAAGAATGAGGAATCTCGATAGGATTTCATAAAGAGTTGGCCGGCCATGGCCCTTTTTTGCAGAGCCCCAGATGGAAAAGAAATAGAATCAAGGGTCTCATAACTTGTTATATAACTGGGCCTATTATTAATGTAACTGGGCCCAATATGTAGCTGTTTGTGTACAAGGCTTCAGCTATACAGCTGATCATTATTTGGACCCTTAGCAGGCCCTAACTCACTCATTTGGACAATTCAATGTTGACTCAAGTATGATGATTGGACTTTGAATTTTTGGTATCTGTTTTTTTTAGTTCTAAATCAACGCAATAGGAAACTATTTTCAGAAGTTGAAACTATTTAATCCTAACAATTTGACAAATACAGCAACTAAATGGTTCAAAATCACCGGAACGTGTAAACAACTATGGTGTTCCAGCCATTTGACTATTCCTGATCCACCGGAACAACTAAACCAAAATAGAGTATATCTACTAAATTGTATATGTATCAGAACAAACGAGAAAATGCTTCAATGCACACGCTGATTTTAAATCAAAATTTCATGCTTGTATCTAGATTGTACATATTCTAATGAAACACACATGTATTCTAGAGTTTATTTTTAGCACAGCGCCTATAATTCAACATCCTAATACACTTGCAACTTTCATTGTATATGAATCTAACATAATTCTAATTCAACATTCATACTAAACATGATAGCAGGTTTTAAAACGAAATTAAGCTGTACTACAATTACACTAGATAGAGTACTCATAACACGCCTAAAACGGTTCAAACAGTGCAGTACAATCCATAACAAATTAAAATGAAAATTTAACTAAATCATGAAGCTATTTGAAACACAATGACTCGTTAAAAGAAGAATCAGCAGAGAAATCATGCATCACTTTTTATTTCATTTCCAGACTTGCAAGCTACATCGAAGTGTACCTGGAATTGAGGCAAGATGAGAAAGTCGACAGTCAACCAAACAGCAACACAAACGGGGGTAAACTCAGCAGGAAAACACAGCAGTTCCAAATCAAAACCCAGGGAGTAAGGACAGATGTAGCAGGCTTCAGAATGACTTCAAATAACCAAATAAACCAACTGAAGTTGAAAAGCAGGCCTGGATGAACTACTACAATCGAAAATCAGCAGATCTGGAGAAGTTTTATACTATTTTTATTGATTTTCAGGTTTGGTTTCTAGGATCTGATTTGTATCTAAACTATCTACTTTCTATCAGAGTTTTGGATTTTTCAGTAGGTTTTTCAGTAGTTTTGGATCTGGAACTCTTTTTTTTTTTAATTTTTCAGAGTTTTGCTCTCTAGACTTCTAGGAACTGATTTGAATTTTTGAATTTCAAATTTTTTGGGATCTCTCCAAACTTGTGTGGATTTTTCAGATTTTAAAACTTATGAAACAAGGCAATGGGCATGCCTTTTTATAGGCAAAGCTTAGGGCAGCCCTCAGATTTCTGTTGTACCCCTAAGTCCCTCTTTTATTTTTCAGTTTTTAGCTAGTTAGTCCCTTATTTATTGGCTTGTTGCCCAAGTTACACTACTAAATCCCTGAAATTCTAATTGGAACCCCATCTAGAAAATTCTAGGGGTTTCCAATTTCAGTTATTTGCAGGATCCCTTTTATTGAATTACCTATATTGCCCTTAATTTGATTCTAAATTACTAACCTAGTCAAAATAACCCCCACCCTTTTAATCTTAGTCCAAACTAACCATGGTTAGTCAATCAAGGGCTGGAGTATTCATCTATATCCAAACCAATCCTAAAATTGAAATAAGCAATCTAACTAATCAAATTGATTCTGATCAATACTATAACCTATGGCAATCAGTGAACTAATAATTAACACAAACGGACAGAATTGAAACTAAAGTCAAGTTAACAGCAACAATCATGGATCAATTAATTGAAACAAACACACAATCAAATAAGAACTAAACCATATGACTGCGATATATGAAGATCAAAGACCTAAATCGAAGAACCCTAACTCAAACAAAATACTGGAAATGAAAGAACAGAAAATATGCATTGGAGGAAGACATACTGTTCAAAGAGAAAGAAAACAAGCAAACGAATAAAAAAAGGAAAAATTGAGAAACTTACCGATTTCAGCCCTAACTGAATTGACTTTGAATCTGGCCCAAAAAATAATATTATATATTTGTTCTTTGCCAAAACAAACACATAATATCATTTTTGGAACTATTTGAACACTGATAACCTTCGAGTCTTCGACTCAGACTTGGACTCAAACCCTTGATTTGGGATTTGAATACTGATAACCGGACTTGAAGGAATAGGGTTTGGGAAGAGGGGGTTAAGGTGAGTCTAGGGTGTATGTTTGGTTGGGTTTGGAGGCGGCGGCTAGGGTTTTGAAATTTCGAGGAATTCCAATGGTATTTGAGTGGGGATAATGAAGGGATCGTGATGAGGGGGAAGAGAAGATGCCTTGGTGTAAATTTGGAGGCCATTTGATGAGTTAGGGCTTTGGGTCAGGATCTTCTATTCAAGATTCGAGGAGTCTGACGGGGACTCGAAGGAAACTAAACCCGGTTCTGGAAAGGGGAGGTGGAGGAGCATCTATGGTGTAATTTTGGGGTTATTTCCGGCTGGCGGCTTACGGTGATAGAAGGCGGCGTTATGGTCTCTAAGTTAGAGTGAGAGAGACAGTAGGGTAGGGGGGTCTGAGGGGGTAGGATAACGTTAGGACATTTATATATTAATCAAGGTGGGCTTCTCAACCGTTGGATCACAAAACCTAGACGGTCGAGATCGATCCGAGCCAAAACGGCGTCGTTTAGCACTGGGGGGAGCTGGACCGGGTGTCTGAGACGGGTTTTGGGTTTGTGACCCGGTTTTCTTGGGGGTTTGGCTTGGGCTGTCGAATTTTAATAAACTTGGCCCAATCAAACCCTTTTTCTTTATTTCCTTTTCCTTTAATTCCTTTCTTTTATTTGTTTTTCTCTCTTTCTTTCTTTTTCTTTTCTCTCCTTTTTAATCTTAAAACTTAAAAATAAACCCCACAATTATTTCAAACTATCTAATTAAGCTACAATTGGTCTATATCAATTTAAAAGAAATTAACAAACCTAAAATTAACATTAAAATCAAACAAACCAAAACAAGGTTTCTTTGTGATTTTTCTTACTAATTAGTCTAAAAATGTAAAAATGAAATTCTAAATGCTCTTGCAATTTTTTGTATTTTTATATGACTTATCATGCACACACAAATAAAAATAACACAAAAATACGCAATTAAATCCTAAAAATCAAATAATAAAAGAAACAATCCTAATTCTAAGAATTCTATCGGAGTAATTTAAACGAGGCAAAAATTACATGCTCACAATAATTAGTAAATAAAATACAAGAAGTTGAAAACATATCATGTTTTATATAAATATTTGAACAAGCTAAAAATAAATTGTAAATGCTTTATATTTTTTAAAAGTTGCTAATACATAGTACTATTCTTTTAGAAAAATGTAAAAATAACAACAACAACAACACCATCACCACCACCAACAATAATATTATTAGTGATGATAATAACAATGTTGTTGTACTTGAATAATATACAAAAAAATGTTATAAATATAATTACAACTCTTAAATAAAATAATAGCTCATTAAAATAATATGGAGTAAGAATAGGCAAAATTGAGTGTCAACAATCATTGCATGCATTTATTTAGAGTTCGTGACGCAGTATTACCAGTATTGGGAGGTTGTTTGAATATTTCCGCTGTTGGTTTTGACACTCGTATTAAATGATATGTTTAAAAATGCTTGAGTTGTTATTATAATTGGTTTACCTAGTCTTAGAGACTAAGTGCCCTCACGACGCCTATGGTGAGATTTTGGTTCGTGATACCAAGCTGGTATGAAATAAACATATCTGTTCGAAATATACGTAAACAGATTAATAATTCTAAAGATACCAAGAACAAGAGGAAGCTGTAACCGGAACGCAGATACATCTTCAATGCCAGCTCCCGCCATACACAACAACATCAACTCCAAAATCTACACGCAAGGTGTAGAAGTGTAGTATGAGTACAACCGACCCCATGTACTCAATAAGTAACAAACATAATCTTAGGCTGAAAGAAGTGACGAGCTTGGGCAACGGTTAGAGTCCAACACCAATAGCCAACAACAACTCATGACAATAATAAAAGTTGTACAACAAATAACTCAAGGATAGGATGCTCAACCCGTTCACAGTTACGCAAAATAGTCATGCTTTTCAAGTATAACAGTATCACCCAAATCTTCCACATAAATCACCAAAATATGTGTAAGTAGAAATCTGTGATTTTTCCCAAAAACTTTCAACAACAGATAAGAGGTTTCAATCTCAGATAGCATGAAAAAATTACATCTCTATGCCTACATGTCAATGTGCATGTGAATTCATAAATGTCACAAAATCATGTAACACGAGCAAATGCACCTCCATGCATGTATGTCGAGTATGCATGTCAAATGCAATGCATCACATTGATGAACTCATGTACTCATACTCTCAAAGTACTTAATATCACTGCCTCACACTCTCACTCATCACGCTCAATCACTCAGCACACTCAATCACTTAGAACTGTACGGTACCTGCTGCGGTGCGCAGCCCGATCCCATCATGACTCAATAAATACTGGGCTCACTGCTGGTATGTAAGACTCCGGAGGGATGGATACTGCCCAAGCGTTTATAAAACTTGCTACAGTATGCAACCTAATCCCATCACAAATCAATAATATCTGTTGCAACGTGCAGCCCGATCCCATCATGAGTCAATAGTAACCACTGCGGCGCACAACCTGATCCCATCAATAACACTCACAAACAGGTTCTCGACCTCACTCAGTTATGAATCTCTCCAGTCTCTCGAGTTCGCAAATCTCATGCCAATCAGCCCAAACAATGATAACATGATGTGACAAGAAATGATAACAGAGACTGAGATATGTTATTCAAATGAATGAATATGATTGAGCATGTAATTGCAATTTAAGCAAATAACTCAACAGCAGAAATGACCTCAGTGGGTCCCAACAGAATAAGTACATGGCCTAAACATGATTTCTATCATGGATCACATCTCAATTACTCTAACACGCAGGAATTTCAAGGACAGAAACAGGATAGAGAGCTACACAGTATCACAAAATCAACCGAGTCACAATTCACCCAGTGCACGCCCACACGCCCGTCACCTAGCATGTGCATCACCTCGACCACAAACACATAACACATATATTTAGGGGTTCATACTCTCAGCACCAAGTTTAGAAGTGTTACTCACCTCGAACAAGCCGAATCCAATATTGAGCAAGCGAAACAATACAGTAGAAACACCATCTCGCACGTACCAACCTCTCGCACGTACCAACCTCCGAACGGCTCAAAACTAGCAGAAAGCAACTCAAGAACATAAAATAATGCCAAAGGAAACAATCCCAATCAATAAAGGTTGAATCTTTATTCAAAAGTCCAGTCAACCAAAAAGTCAAACTTGGGCCCGCACCTCGGATCTCGATAAAACTCACAAAATCTGACAACTCATTCAATTACGAGTCCAAACCATAATAGTTTCACTCAAATTCGTCTCCGAATCGATGCTCAAAATTCAAAAATTCACTTTATGAAATTTTAGTCAAAAACCCCCCATTTTCTCTTTGGTAATCATCAACCTAATGCCAAAAACGAGGATAAATTCATCAATATAATCAAAAACAAGAAGAGAACACTTACCCCAATCCATATGTTGAAAATCACCTAAAACACCATCTCAATCCGACCTCCATATCTCCAAATAAGCTAAAATAGTCGAAACCCCCAAAAATGGAGTACTTAAAATACTAGACGAATTAATGAATCGCGATCGCGAAGAAGAAAAATGCACTGCCCCTGAAATTTTCTACACAATCGAGGAATAAGCTACGCTATCGCGAAGCACAAAATTCTCAGCCTTGAAAAGTCTCTACGGCAACGCAGCCCCAGGCTTGCGAATATGATGAAGAAGTCGTGACGGCCTGCCCATCTTAGCTCTACACTGCGCGAACGCGTACACGATGCTCAATCTCCAGAGACCTACACAAACACGAAAAAATGTTCGCGAATGCGAAGAAGAAATAACCAGCTCCAGATATTCCCCTACGCGATCGCACCTCCAACTTCGCGATCGCGAAGAACATTTGGTGCACAAGATATCAGTAGAAACTAGTAATGCAAATATGAAGAAAAATGGTCCAAAATCAATGCGAACCATCCGAACAGTCCAACAAGTTCCATATCCTAATACGGACCTATTCGAGGCCTCAAATCACACATAACAACATCAAAACCACAATTAACACCTGATGGTAGGCTAGAATCCCGCATTTTGGTCATAGTTTGTACTCTAATTACTGCATTTTTCTTGTGTTTGAGCTTAAATATTAGTGGATTTCACTTATTATGTATTTTATGCCTTGAAGGAAGTGATTCCAAGTTAAAAAGATAATCGGGAGCTAAACCGAACAAGTTGGAGCTTTGAAATTTGAGTAAAAGCCCAAGGGATTAAACTAGGATCATGTTTGGGGGTCGGCAGCCATGTTTGGATATCAAAAATCAAAGAAAACAATTTACTCTGTAAAAATTGTACTACCGCGCCGCATAGGATGACACATGGGGTGGTGCACCTGTGTGATTTTCTCAGAGTACTTTCCTGTTTTGGCTTGGAAAAGGTAGTGTCGTCCAGGCCCACTCCTACATGGTATAAATATACCAAAATGACGTTTTTGAAAGGAATTTTGACCTTGGAAGCTTTGGGAGAGCATTGGAAGCTACAAGAAGGGATTTCATCATCTTTCCATCAATTCAATACGGGAGTTTGGATTGTAAAGTTAGATTGATGTTTTATACGTTCTTAACTTATTTGAGATGACTTTCTGATTGTTATGGAGTAGTTTACCATAGGGTTTGACGTGATTTTTTTACTTGGTTGTTGTTTACAGATTTGATTAATGCTTAATCGGAAGAGCAGCATAATATTGAATATTGTTGTAATGCATGTCTTAATTTATTTTGGTACTTCTTTAAAGTAATCGAAAGAGCATTGTGACCTACCTATTAAATTACGATTGAGAAATATTCGAGAGAAGTTTCTCTTAGACCATTCATACGAATATATTCTTGCAAGTTTAATCGCACTTCATATTAGTTTATTTGAAACATTTAGATTTAATTGAGAGAGGAGTCTGAATCAGAAGTATATACTAATCACCTATTGAATTCATGGGAATCGATAGAACTTCAAGAGTAAAATATAACAGTACCATATCAAGAATAACAACTTTGCACCTATCATGTCAAAACACTTGTTCCTCTCATTGGTAGGTAACCGACTTTGCTAATCTCTGGTTTGTTGCAGTCAAACATCAATTGCTTTACTTTTGTAGTTAATCGTAGTTTATAATTATTACAAATCAAGTTTTTATCATCCTGAACAACGTTAAGCTAGAAATTCCTTGAGCACTATTTAAACCTAATCCCTGTTGAGATGATAATTAATTATACTATCTTTGGCTAGCAAGCATTAATTTCGTGTTGTGTTTTGCGTTCGTCAAATTTAGGCGTCGTTGCCGGGGATCGGAAATTAATAATGTTCAAATTAGTTTTTGTGCTAATTCAGGAACATATTTTATTTTATTCTTCATGGATTTCCTCTTCTGTGTGCAGGCAACAAAATGACTTCTTCGGTGTATGACTCGATCTTCTTCAAAGGAATTGATTCCATACAATCCAGAGGTGGAAAAGAGTCTGCAATGATTGAGGAAAGAGAAATAACTAACCGAAAAGTTCTTGGGGCAACCTTCAACCCCAGAACACATGGCTAATAACGGTGATGATAAGGAGATACAGTTGCAAGAGAGGCTACACAACATAGAGAAGAAGCTGCACAGATAGCATCTAAGGCAGCCGGTAGAGCTGCTGATGAGACCTCGAAGACGATGGGGGTCGAAGATTCAATCTAAATCGACCCTTGGTTGAAGACCAGTTCGAGAATGCGGTACCTAGGTCTAGTAGAGAATTGGGTAATTATGCCAGACCAGTCTACAATCAGGGACTATCCAGTGTCAGACCTCCACCAGTAGCAACAAATTTCGAGTTGAAGCAAGGCTTGCTTCAAACTATCAAGAACAACTGTGTCTTCAAAGGAAAGGTGAATGAAGATCATAACACACACTTTATGGATTTTGAGGAAATCATGAATACCTTCCAGTACAACGGGGTGTCAAAAGATGCAGTATACTTAAGGGAATTCCCTTTTTCACTGAAGGATGACGCGAATCACTGGCTTCGTAGCTTACCAATGGGGTCGATCAGGACACGGGAAGATATGACTAAAAAGTTTCTTGACAAATACTTCTCAGCTGCAAAAACAGTGAAATTCAGAAGGGAAATTCACAACTTCTGCCAAACGGACACTGAAACATTTCTCGAGACTTGGGAAAGATTCAAGGATATAGTGAGGAAGAGTCAGCATAATGGGATTGAATTGTGGATGGGACTCCAGGATATTTGGGATAGACTGACACCTCCCTCACGACGAACTCTTAACACTGCAGTTGGAGGTCCTTTAATGAAGAAGAATCCCGAGGAGATTGTGGAAATTCTTGATGAGCTCTTTGAAGATGCTAACCAGTGGCTTGCTGAGAGTAATGATAGAAGAAAATTAGCTAGGGTTCATCAAGTATATTCCAACACATCAGTGCAAGCCCAGCAAGACACCATGGCCAAAGAGATAAGAAAGTTGACCTTAGCCAAGGTCCAGAGCCAACCATCATTTATTTGTGATTTTTTTGACATGGGTCATCCAACGTATAGGTGTCTGGCCTCAACTGCAGATGAAATGGTAAATATTGTGGGAAACTTTGATAGAGGCCACTACCAGAGTGGTAACAACTTTAACTCTATGGGACAGAGGCACCTAGGCTTTTCTTGGACTTCACCAACTGGTTGCCTGAACTCATGGCAGCACAATATTCCGAGACCCTAAGGACAAGGAGCTCCAGGATTTCAGAATCAGTAGAGGCAGCAATACCATCCTCAACATTCTAATCCGTCTAGCATGGAAGATCCAATGAAATCCTTCTTTATTAAAACAAATGAGAGATTCGAAACTCATAGTGTAGCCATTCAAAATTTAGACAGGCTAGTGGCGAAGATTGCTAGTCTGTTGTCCGCGAGGTCTCCAGGAACCCTCCCAGCGGATACCAAAATGAATCCAAAGGAAACAATAAATGCAGTATCGTTGAGGAATGACAAAGTATCGCAAGACCCGTTGGTAGCAAAAAAGAACGAGTTGATGAGAAATCTAGTTCAGAAAGAAGTAAGGACAGAGCAAGAGGATGATCTGAAGGCAAAGAACAAATCTAAAGTTACAACAAGGAAGAAGAAAGACAAACAAAGAATGAATGTGGAGACTGAGGAGAGTAAGTACATGCCTGCTCTACGCATCCCCAGAAACAAAGAAGAGAAAAGCTGGACAAATAATTCGGGCGCTTTCTAGAAGTGCTAAAACAGGTGCATGTGAATATACCTTTCACAAAGGTTCTCTCACAGATGCTAGCTTATGCTAAATTCTTGAAGGAGATATTGTCCAAGAAGCGGAAAGTGGAAGATACATCCGTGGTCAAGCTCATTGAGCATTGTAGTGCTATTTAGAAAAATAAGCTCCCTAAAAATGTGGAGATCCAGGGAGTTTTACTATACCTTGCTCTTTAGGAAGTACTAAATTTAAAAAATCTTTGTGTGATTTAGATGCTTCTATTAATCTTATGCCTTTGTCTATTTTCAGGAAATCAGAGGGTAAGATTGGAGAAATCAGGTCAATACCTGTGTCCTTGCAGCTGGCAGATCAGAACACAATCATACCTTAAGGAATAGTGGAAGATGTGCTTGTTCGGGTGGACAAATTTGTGTTCCCTGTGGATTTCATTGTGGTAAACATTGAGGTGAATAGGGAGGTCTCTCTGATTTTAGGAAGACCCTTCTTGGCTATGGGTAACACAATTCTGGATATTCAGGAAAGGCAGCTCATGCTCAGAGTGGAGGAAGAAAGGCAGATCTTCAAGATGGAAGGAGAAAGGGGGGGGGGGGGGGTAAAGGAGCAACTTGGAGAGAGTCAAATGATTAAGTGTGGGGGTGTACCCAAATAAGGCTGAAAAGAAGCTCTCAGCATGGATGTGTGCACTAGGTCGGGCGTGCAAAGGAGATCCCGACTTCGATTCAGACCTCGACTAGATGAATCAGGGAATTTTCCTTTAACTCTTGCTTTTTATTTTTGTGCCATTTGTACATGCCATAATTTAAAGTGTGGGGTGGGGGATGTAAATATGTATACGTGTGCTTGTTTTCGTTTCTTTTGATTGATTTTTTTTTACTTTTCTCAACGATGGATTTCCTCGGCTGTCTTCTTAAGGGAATTAAAGTCGAAGAAAAAAAAATTTAGCGGTTTATTTTGTTTTGTTTGTTTAGGTAGTGTAACCCTTTATTTTTCTGTGTGCCGCGCTTCTTTTCCAAGGGTTTTGTTTGAACCTGGTGTACTTAATTTTTTTTTTTGAATAGTGAGTCTTGTGCTATGTACTAAATGGAGATGACTTTTCCGGACGTTGTTGTTACTTGAGAGTCGTGAGTGCCTTAGTTGTGATGTGTAGGATCAGCTCATGACTCATAGATAAATGCCTTAAATTGGGTGGTTGTGACTTTGTTTAACTGCTTTTACTAGAGAGACGAGATAGATTCGTTCCTAAATGAGTTATGTGCCACGTGTGTGTGAGCTTGTTGATATTGTGTGCATGTTAGTTGATGTCTAGAACTTGCCCTGTGTGTTTGCAAATTGAACTAGTAGTCTTGTTCATTCTAGGAAGTGATATAGGCATTTTTTTGTTGAGCCAATTATATGCTTATACCCACGTAATTAATTGATATCTTAGTTAGCCCCGTTGAGCCTATATTCCTGTTTCTTTGGCAACCACACTACAAGCTTGACCCCTTTGGTCGAATTGTCTATCTGTTTGAACCTTTTACCTCTTGTGAGCACTTCAATTTGTATGAGCTTGTAAAAGCTAAGTGGCGGTATTAGGTTTTTGAGTGGAACTATTGAAAGAGGAGATGGGTGTATTGGTTGAAAAATTATGAGAGTCACATGTAAGGAATTGGGGGGAAAAAGAGAAAGAAAAATCAATCAGAACTTTGATAAAAAGAAAAAAAAGAGTGTGTATGTGGTAGAAAAAAGAAAAATTGATCCCTTTTTAGTGGTAGTTCTCGTCATGTTTGTCTTTAAAGATATGTGGAACGTAATATTGTGAAGGTTGAGATTTGGTTTAAAATAAGTGTGGGGTTTAAATTATGAAAGTGTATGTATTAAAGTGCTCAAGGAGGTATAGTCCTTGATCTTTGACTGAATGAGCTCAATTAGTAGAGTAGTACACTACGGGCAAGCTTATGGTACATTCTCTGTGGCACATGAATTTGATTTCTGAGAGTGAGTGAATCCTTTCTAACTTGAGTTCCTATTTGTTCTTTAATTTTATTGTGTATGGAACTACTCTCTATTGTTTGTGTGAGGGCACATAATTTGCGAAGCTAAGGTAAAGACTTTGACCTCTGTTTTAGAGTAAGTGAAACAGGTCGTGAAATATGCGTGGTGCTTTTGAGTCGAGTCTTGAGGCTAGGATGTTATGATATGTTGCTTAGTCAGCTTTAAATGTTCTTGGCATGGTGAGTTAGGGAAGTTGTCTGATGAAAATGGAGTCGCTTTGTGAAGTGTAGTTTGATTGCTCGAGGACGAGCAATGGTTAAAGTTGTATACGGTAGAATCGGAGGGTCCGATTCCTCATAATCGAGGCACTTTGGAAGATCATCGCGAAGGCTCGAGGCGACGGTCGAGTTCTCCTTCCTCGAGGATCATCGACGCTCGACCTTGGGATAATGTTGACCCCGGTTATGATAGAAATGGGGAGTTCCCAATACACACGACTAGGACTGACAAAGTCTAGTGGGTTGTTCTGAACCCAAATCAGGGCATCATTCAGCTATCCCATCCCCATATCTATGTAATCAATGTACTTTATATTATGTTGGGATTTCCCTCCTATATAAAGGGAGTCCTTGTCATTTTGAAAACCATATGATGCTTCAGTTGCTCGACATGAAATATAAAAGAACATTCTCTCTGCTCTCTTACGTATTCTCTTGATATTATTGCTTCCATTTACTATCTTCAATATTGTTCATCATTTATTGCTTACCATTGGCCATAAAGAGCTTTCTTTGATTTTATCATAACTGTTAGTCATATGTCGATCACCTTCGATAGCTCACAGTCGAGCCCCGAAATCGACCTCGAGGCCCCTGAATCGACAAGCTCGAGGCCTCGATTGTCAAACTATCGGTTTGATTATCATTTCATTCTTAACTCTTATTTCGTTTCTAAGTCTCACGCATAGCATCAACTGCTAAACAACTGGCATAAAAATAGATCACGTATTTTTAGAGTCCCATAATCAAATTTAATTGTTATTACCATTTTCACGGTAAACAGTTTGGCGCCTACCGTGGGGCTAAAAATAATAGTGATTATTTTCTTGCTGGTTCCATTACACAACGCAAGTTATCTTTCACGCTTTTTCTTGTCCAAAGATCTTTGATTTCAGGTCAGAATGTCTGATTCAGTAAACAATAGCCTTATAACCACGGAGAGAATAGTGTGGTTGTTCCAGGTGTTGGTGAGCCGCCACGAAACCTTGAGGATGCACCAGGACCAATTCTAGTGGACGAAGTCTCGCGCGACGCTCAACCCATCGAAATAAGCTCCCATACTAACAGGAGCATACACCAAGGCGACCAACAAGAAGCCCAGAAAACCCCAGCCCGGGGAGAACGCCGGGTTAGCCTTCACGTTACTTTTGAAATGTTGCAGGCACAACAGCTGGCTATTGCTCAGCTGCAAAGCCACCAGAAAACTCCTAGCACTGTTGCACCAGGGACAGCTCCCCTGGCCGAACAGGTACCGGAGAGATCGAGCAATAACGGGTTGATGGTCGGCCCCGTCATCGTAAAAATGCTCGAGGACCTCACCAGAAGGATCGAATCGGGCGAGAAAATGATAGAAGCCAATGATAAGAAGGTCAAGACTTACAACTCCAGGGTCGACCAAATTCTAGGAGTGCCCCCGATCTTGAAAGGTGTGGACTCAAAGAAGTTCGTACAGAAGCTGTTCCCACAGGAAGCGGCTCCGAAACCCATTCCAAAGAAGTTCAGAATGCCCGACCTCCCAAAGTATAACGGAATGTCGGACCCCAACCAGCACGTCACCGCCTGCACTTGTGCGGTAAAGGGCAACGACCTAAGAGACGACGAGATTGAGTCCGTCCTGTTGAAAAAGTTCGGGGAAACGCTCTCTAAAGGGGCAATGATGTGGTATCACAACCTGGCCCCAAACTCGATAGATTGATTTGCCATGTTAGCGGATTCTTTCATTAAGGCACATGTTGGTGCCATCAAAGTAGCAACAAGGAAATCCGACGTCTTCAAGATTAAACAGAGAGATAATGAGATGCCGCGAGAGTTCGTATCTCGCTTCTTGATGGAACGAATGGAACTACCACCAGTCTCCGACGACTAGGCGGTACAGGCCTTCACGCAATGTCTGAACGAACGAAGCTCGGTGGCTTCGAAATAGCTGAAGCAGACTAGTCGAGTACCCGGCCGTGACTTGGTCAGATGTTCATAACTGATACCGGTCGAAAATCAGGGTCGAGGACGACCAGCTGGGGGCCCCCTCGGGCTCAGTATACCCAAGCAGGCTTCTGGCAAAGGAGCCAAAACCAATCAAAGAAAGATATCAGCCATACATCGAAGACCAGAGAAGCGCCCCAAGGCGCAACCCACCTCGAAACGATCGAAGAATAGACCGAGGACAGAATCCTTGGGGATTCATCAACAGAGCCGGGTTCGATAGGAACGCAGGACCAACGGAGGCACCTCGCTTGTCAGAATACAACTTCAACGTCGATATATCGGACATAGTTTTCTCCATCAACAAAATCAGAGATGCCAAGTGGCCCAGGCTTGTGCAATCAGATCCTTCACAAAGGAATCATAACTTAGTGTGTGAATTCCACAACACGCACGGCCACAGGATCGAGGATTGCCAGCAGCTCCGAGAAGAAATAGCCAGACTACTTAATAAAGGTCACCTCCGAGAATTCTTAAGCGATCGTGCCAAAAATCAGTTCAGGGAAAGGGAAGCGACCAAGAAGAACAAAACGAGTGAGCCCCAACATGTCATCCATATGATCTTGGGAGGAATTGATGCCACACAAGAGCCCGTGATGAGGACAACAAAAATATCCATCACCTGAGAAAAGTGAACTCGGGGCTACGTACCCGAGGATGCCCTCACATTCAGCGATGAGGACATTGAGACCTTATCTCAGCCTCATAACGACGCACTGGTAATCTCTTTTCTTGTAAATACATTTAAAATTAAACGTGTGCTTGTGGATCCAGGTAGCTTGGCCAACATTATCAGGTCGAGGTTGGTAGAGCAGCTCAGACTGCTTGACCAATCGTACCCGCCTCTCGAGTCCTCAACTGATTCAACATGGCGAGCGAAACAATAAAAGGGGAAATCACCCTCCCACTCAACGTGGCCAGCACAACCCAAAACGCCAAGTTCCATGTCATCGAGAGAGACATGAGGTACAACGCCTTGCTTAGAAGGCCGTGGATACACTGCATGAGAGCAGTGCCATCCACCCTCCATCAAATGATGAAATTCCCGAAAAAGGATGGGATTAAAACCGTCTACGGGGAACAGCATGCGGTGAGAGAAATGTTCGCGGTGCACGATGTGGCCCCGACGCCAGTACCTCCGCCCTCGAAGGAGCCAAAGGATTATCAAACAGTAAAATAGCGACAGCAAGCTACGCTCTCGGCTAAGTCCGAACCAAACAAAGCAAAGGACCGTACCGCGTCCTCATCACAAGCGACTGAAACACATCAGTGCTCGAAACATCGCCGACACAATCTACGCCAAGGTATGACCGCCTCCCTTTTCATTCGATTTTACTCTACGCTAACCTGAGTGCAGGTGTCCGGTCAAACCGACCAAAGCACTCTCCAATTCGAAGGCCTTAAGTTTTGAAAGCATGTGTTGCACTCTTTTCCTTCGACCGGGTTTTTATCCCAAAAAGTGTTTTCCGGCAAGGTTTTTAACGAGGCAACACCTATATGCTACCTAAGGAAAACTCAACAAGTATTCAAGGCTTCTTTTGCACCCAACCTCGAATAATGGTGGGCATCCCCCCCGGAATGCCATCCGCTCGGAAAAGCCAAGAAACGCCAAATGGGGTCCCAATAGGAAAATGATGTACCGGGTCAACCGGTCAAACGAACCATGTCCGTATTGCCGAGTCCTCGACGGCGAAAACATGAATACTTGTACCAAGTAATCAAAGAATATCTTTTGTCAAAGCATCTCATACTCCAAGAAGAAACACGGTATTTTAGCAGAAATGACTCCTCTGTCAAAAACGTCCCGAACCCTCGGGGACTGCCTGAATGACCTCCGGGTCGAAGCTCCAGACTCATATGCCCTCAACGAGGCAACATCAAAATCACAAAATGGCTCCAAAGCCAAAAACACCCAGAACACTCGGGGACTAGCGTCGAAAAATCAAATCCACATGACCTCCGGGTCGGAGACTCCATAATCGTAAGCCCTCGAACGAGGCACCACCAAGTTTGCAAGTAATGGCTCCCGAGATGAGAAATCCTCATAACTAGGGGACTGCCGTCAAATTGCCATCTCCATCGCAATGGCTCCTGAGCCAAAATACCCTCGATGATTCGGGGACTACCACCAATCACCATTCATAAAAAAAACCGAGGCCATAAGACCCCGAGCGGGAAGACTAGGTCTCGTAAGACCTACATAAGGCAGCAACAGCTTCTGTAAGACCTCAAGCAAGGCATGAACCATACTCGTACCAAGTGTCTAAAACTGTAAGACCTCAAAGGCATGAAAATTTTGTAAGACCTTGCCAAAGGCATAAACCCGATCTCAAAGTTTAGGCTATATATCAAACTTGTAAGAACCCTAAAAGGCATACCCTCGATATAAACGCCAAAACTACTTCACTCGGGATCAAAAATGGCTCCGGCCAAGCGCAAATGACTACGGTCATAAGTCTGTACCAGCCATACTAACGCGACTCGGGGACGCCCGGCCGTCGCTATAAAATCACAGGCCTTGAATTACTTCGAATCTACTTCGAAAAGAACCGGTTAAACCGGCTACCCTCGATATAGGCAAAAGAGTTTCGACCATGTCAGCTCCAAATCACAGGCTTCGAGATACTCAGCCTCCGAGCCAAACCTCCCGAGGTGCTCGATCATCGCCACATAATGACTTGTAATCGAGGTTCTTATCGAACTGCCGAAGAGTCAGGCAAAATTTACTTCAAAATGTCCTTAACGAGGGAAAAATAAAGCCAATAAAAGGTCGCTTCGACCCTAGGCGTAAGAGCCATTGCCGCCAGCCCACATAAAAGGTCTCATCGACCCAAAGCGTAAGTGCCATTGTCGCCAGCTTACACTTAAAAGTCGCATCGACCAAAACCGTAAGAGCCATTGTCGCCAGCTTACACTAAAAGGTCGCTACGACCCAAGGCGTAAGGGCCATTGTCGCCAGCCCGCACAAATACAAAAAGCTTGAGGGTCAAATGAGCTCGAGTCAAAACCCGATTCGGACACTAAAACCCAAAACAATTGATCAAAACATGCCTAAAAACAAAAACATAAGAGCTCAAACGACAGCTTATACTAAAGGCTCGCATCGGCCAAGTACATAAAAGCCTACGGGCCAGCCTAATGAGCCTCAGGGCGATATCGCGAATTTAAGGATTCCTATCGACTCAAAGAACAGTTCACCTGGCCAAATCCGAGACAGAAAGAGGTACAGAAGAAGTAAAGCCGCAAGGTTTTCTTTTATACACATATACGAAAAAATGCGATCTCCATCTACAAACATGCTTTGAAAATGCTATATACAAATGGAAAAATCTACGCCCCCCCTGGGAGCTACGGCCTGTCGGCCTCATCTTCGCTTTCTTTGGTATCGGACAGAAGTAACCGAGCATCACGCTCATCCGCCCTCGCTCAAGCCAACTCTTCTGAGAGGACAAAACCCCTAGCACGAATCTCCTCGAGAATCTTTCGTCGAGACTTGCAACGAGCATACTCTTTGATCCTATCTTTGCAGTCGAGGACCCTCCTCAGCTCAGCTTGAGCATCGGCACCGTCCTTTAAATAGATCACCATCTCCTGGTCAACCTTAGTTCGGCTCATTACGACTTTAGCATTGTCACGAGCTAAGCTAAGTTGAGCATCTAAGGCGGGAACTTTAGCCAGAGCACCCTTCCCCTCTAAAGCCTGAATCTCCGCTGGAGCTCTTAGCTCATCGTGTTCACGCTTGGCTCGGCCAGCTTCATCTCAAAGACGCTCCAAGGCTTCCATCTTTTTCTGCAACTGAGATAAACGAAGTGTTAGCCACAAAAGCTAGAAGGCGGAACGCACACTCACCTGGGATGGAAAACTACATGCTCCTTCAAGTAACTCTCATAAATCAAGCCCCGGCTCACCTCATACTGCAAGTGTGCCAGCTCAACTTCTTTCTCATCGCAGAGGAGCCTAAGGGATCTCTCCTCATCCATAGCTTTTCGCAGCCTGGCTTCACGACGAAGCAGCCCGGACTTAAGCTTGTCAAAAGCATGCAAAGGAAAACCCAATAAGGAAGGAAATACGTGAAACTCAAAAGGCTTATGCCGAAAGTCACCATGAAGTGAAGCCGCTGAGCTTCCTCGAAGGCCGAGTGCACATCTGCTAACCTAGCTCCCTCAGCTCTGAAAGAGTCGACTCCGGTCGAGGCACGGTCGCTCGGTGTGTGCGACCCCGAGTTTCTACTGACGGACAAAGAATGCGACGGCAACGAAGAAACCACCTTCCCAAAACTAGGAACCACGGGCGCGATAGGCTCAGGCAATGCTTCCGCTCCGGAGCCCGGGTCCAGTTTTGCCCTGCTTTGAGCGCCATCGCCCTGTAAGGGCATCTATCGCTTATTGTTGTCGTTCTTTAGCCCGAAAGCTGGTGACCCTTCCCCCTCTCCAAAGGGGCGCGGCCTCGCCTCGGAAGGTTCTCCGATGCCTACAACAACAAGATTAATACGCAGAAGGGGAAACTACCTCTCCAAATGGAGTAAGGGAAAGGAAAAAATAGCACAACACGCACCATGATGTTTTACTTCCTATCTGCCCAGAGACAAAGCTCGCCACCTGCGCTCATAGCAAGTCGAGTGGGTCGCCAACTTCTGAACCCAATCTGGCAGATCAGGAACATCGCCCGGCGCCTATGAAACCGCTGTAGGAAAAGACAAAAAGGCATGTTTATGAAACCAGCCACCATAAAACAAAATTGAGAAGGCACGAAATGTACCACTTACGTGTATAATTCCATTCCTCAGGGAATGGCAACGGGGACGATTTCAGCAGTCCGTACTTGAAAAAATTGACTCATCCGCTCTCGATCTCCATCTTCCTCATCATCAACAACAAAGGGCGTGTTCGACCGACATCGCAAGGTTAGCAGACCCCGATGATGAAAGGGCCGGTACAGCCTGATGAGATGACTGAGCGTAAGTTCCAGACCCGCCTTCACCGCAAAAAAATCTCATCATCAACACTATTCGCCAAAATGACGGGTGGATCAGCGCCAAGGTAACCTGATACTTTAAATAAAAGTCGAGCATGACCGTATCAAGGGGGCCCAGTGTGAAAGGATATCTATGCACGTTCAAAAATCCATCGGCATGATCCATGATGCCCTCATCCGGGGAAAGTATCTGTAACACTACCTTTTCCCCCCATCTGTAATCTTTTCTTACTAACCCAAGGTGTTCTTCCCCTATCGAAGATGTAATCTTCAAGGTATGCTCTCGTTGGCCCTTAATACCGAAGGCGGAACTCTCCTCTCTCTGCCGGACAGACCCCGATGTAGCAGTCATGGCTATGGAAAAATTATAGAACTAAAGCATGATTTTGTGCAAGTACGCTAGTACTGAAATAATGAAAGGCTTGACGCAAGAATGGAAAGGTAACTACTTAGAATGGTAAAAGCGGCCGAAACAACCCTATATGTGGAGCGGTGACCACTCGCCTTTCCCAAAGGCCGACTAGAAATATTGGCTAAAGCTTTTATCGCTTTGGAAAGATACGCCGGCAGAATCGCCTCGGTCGCTTCGTAACCGTATCATACACTCGACGTCACCATACGATGCTTCGAGGTCCAAAACCCTGCGTCAACCAAGTCCCGAGGTGGTAACCAACCTCGAGGACCTCCATCAGAAAAAGATTAGGCTCCAGGAAGCCAATGACATCATTACAACTCTTGAGGTGGTACCCGACCTCGTGGACTTCCGTCAAAAGGGTGTTAGGCTCCGAGGAAATAAGCACTTAAAACTCTGTCCGTATGGGCTTGGCCTCGGGATACCATTTAAACCCGGGCAGTCCCCCATCCAGGACCTATCTACAACACCTTAAGGCTATGTACACTAAATTCAAGATGAGTTTCCAAGCGGCCCGAGTTAACCCTCACTCGGGGACTGCTCCCGAAAGCCTAAAGGCAGTCTCCGTCCCCGAGCTCCCGAGCGAATCCCCCCTCAAAGATCATTGCCGGGTCTAAAGGCTAGATCTCGATTTGGGGCTTCGAAGCCCTACTCTCATTAGACTCGAAGTTAGGGTCCCGACGACCAGAGTTTATCAGTCCAACCCAGGCTCGACACCTGGACCATCCGATTAGGTCATATAACTAGATTCTACACAAGCATAAGTAAAGGGAAAATAGCAAACATCAAAGACAAAATTGGAGAAGCATTTTTATATTCATAAACACTGATTACAAAAGCCCACGAGGGGTCCTTACATATGGTTACAAAAGCCCACGAAGGGTCCTTACACAGAAACAAAGAAACAAAAAGGTATACATATATGATTAGAGCTCGGAGCCTAGCCTATTCTCCAGGGAGCACCCTCGGCGGCAGTATACTCAAGCACCGCTTCCTCAGCGGTCTCATCTCGGTCTCACGAAGTAGCATCTTCAAAGGAGAAGATGAGGAAGAGGAAAGTGGGAGGATCAGAAAGGGATGAAAAAACGCCATAGCCCACCAAAGAGAAAAGGCGTTACCCAGGCCAGAAAGATCGTGGCCCGGTAGAAGGCTTGGCGGGCGTCAGCCTCGCTTGCATGGCTACTTTGAATCCACTTCTTGGGACATTGTGCCATGCAAGCTACCGGCCAGAGGTACCACTTCACCCCGCGGAAAGCAAAGGGAATGAAGTGCCACACCAGGCCGGGTTAGGAGGGTGAGTAGTGGTGTATAGTCCGAGCACCCTCATGAGCATCGGTGTATAGTCCAAACACATTCCCAAGATGGAAGAAATCGGCCTCCCTGTCTCACCATCTCGAGCCAACAACCACAGTAGTAACAACAACAACAACAACAATAACACCAAACCGGTATAATTTCGCTCGGAAAGAGAAAGCCCTATGAAAGGGCCGCGACATGACCGATGAAAATGCCACCATACGGACCTGAGACTGCAGGGCTCAAACATGGAAAATGACAATGGATGGGGATAAAGAGAAGAGAATAGCGAAAGACTAATCTCAGAACACTTGAATAAAGAAGTGGCTCCAGGGGGTTCCTTTTTATAGGGGACGGCAGCGTAACCGGCGGCCCCATTAGTGTCTTTGAAAGACGTATCAGCAGGAGCAATCAATACGTTTTTGAAAAATGGACTGACGATGATATGAATGTTCTGAAGAATAAAGGTCGATAGTGCAGTGTATAATTCTGGAAAAGTGGACGGACGGGACGTTCCGGTTATCACAAAGGCTTACACCATCAATATGGTACCATCACGAGAAATTCAAAAAAAATGGTTGTCAAAGTCGTTTCTTGTCGTTCTACTCTAAGAAACACGGGGACTATCTGTATACGGTAGAATCGGAGGGTCCGAGTCCTCATAATCGAGGCACTTCGAAAGATCATCCTGAAGGCTCGAGGCTAGAAGGCTACGGTTGAGTTCTCCTTCCTCGAGGTTCATCGACGCTCGACCTTGGGATAATGTTGACCCCGATTATGATAGAAATTGGGAGTTCCCAAGACACACGACTAGGACTGACAAAGTCTAATGGGTTGTTCTGAACCCAAATCAGGGCGTCATTGAGATGTCCCATCCCCATATCTATGTAATCAATGTACTTTATATTATGTTGGGATTTCCCTCCTATATAAAGGGAGTCCTTGTCATTTTGTAAACCATCTGTTGCTTCAGTTGCTCGACATGAAATATAAAAGAACATTCTCTCTGCTCTCTTACATATTCTCTTGATATTATTGCTTCCATTTACTATCTTCATTATTGTTCAACATTTATTGCTTACCGTTGGCCATAAAGAGCCTTCTTTGATTTTATCATAACTGTTAGTCATAAGTCGATCACCTTCGATAGCTCACAGTCGAGCCCCGGAATCGACCTTGAGGCCCCTGAATCGATAAGCTCGAGGCCCCGATTGTCAACCTATCGGTTTGATTATCATTTCATTCTTAACTCTTATTTAGTTTCTAAGTCTCACGCATAGCATCAACTTCTAAACAACCGGTATAAAAATAGATCACGTATTTTTAGAGTCCCATAATCAAATTTAATTGTTATTACCATTTTCACGGTAAACAAACGTGTGTGGTGTTGATGGTAGGATAGAATCCCGTGTTTTTGTCATAGATTGTACTCTAACTATTGCATTTTGCTTCTGTTTGAGCTTAAATGTTAGTGTATTGCACATATTATGTGTTTTATGCTTGCAGGAAGTGATTCCAAGTTAAAAAGATAATTAGGACCTAAATCGAACAAGTTGGAGCATTGAAGTCTGAGTAAAAGCCCAAGGGATTAAACAAGGATAGCGTTCGGGGGTCGGGAGCCAAATGTGGATATCAAAAATCGAAGGAAACAATTTACTCTGTAAAACTTTTACTGCCGCGCCGCATGGGGTGGTGCATGGGGCGGCGCACCTGTGTGATTTTCTTATACTACTTTCCTGTTTCGGCTTGGAAAAGGTAGTGTTGTCCGGGCCCACTATCACATGGTATAATCATAACAAAAAGACGTTTTTGAAAGGAATTTTGACCTTGGAAGCTTTGGGAGAGCATTGGAGGCTACAAGATACAACATTTCATCATCTCTCCATAAATTCAATACGGGAATTTGGATTGTAAAGTTAGATTGATGTTTTCTACGTTCTTAACTTATTTGAGATGACTTTATCATTGTTATAGAGTAGTTTACCTTAGGGTTTGACATGATTTGGTGACTTGGTTGATGTTTATGGATTTGATTACTGCTTATTTTCTTGAATTTCTTGGAAGAGCATTAATTCTAGTTGTGATTTTATTCATTATCTTTTTTAATCGGAAGAGGAGCATAATATTAAATATTGTTGCAACGCAGGCCTTCATTTATTTTGGTACTTCTTTAAAGTAATCGAAAGAGCTTTGTGACCTACCTCTTAAATTAAGAATTAGAAATATTCGAGAAGTTTCTCTTACACCATTCATACCAATATATTCTTGCAAGTTTCACCGCACTTCACATTAGTTTATTTGAAAGATATAGATTTAATCGAGAGAGGAGTCTGAATCGGAAGTATAAATTAATCGCCTACTGAATTCGTGAGAATCAATAGAACTTCAAGAGTGAAATATAGCAGTACCATATCCAAAATAACAACCTTGCACCTATCATGTCAAAACCCTTGTTCCTCACATTGATAAGTAACCAACTTTGCTAATCTCTGGTTTGTTGTAGTCAAACGGTAATTGCTTTACTTTAGTAGTTAATCGTAGTATTACAAATCAAGTTTTATCATCCTCAATAGCGTTAAGCTAGAAATTCCTTGAGCATTATTTAAATCCAACCCCTTTGGATACAATAATTAACTATACTATCTTTGGCAAGCGAGCACTAATTTCATGTTGTGTTTTGCGCTCTTCAAATTTTGGCCTTCAATCGAACTTAATGAACTTTGAATCTTTCAACTTTCAAAACTCGCGCCGAAAACCCAATCAAATCAACTCGGACCAAACTCATTTGCACACAAGTCCCAAATGACATAACGAAGCTATCCCAATTCGTGGAACCACAATCCGAAGCCAATATCATCAAAGTCAACTCCCGTTCAAACTCATGAACATTCCAAACCTTCAAATTTCCAACATTCGCCAATAAGTGCCGAAACCTGCTAGAAATATCCTAATGCAAATCCAGGCATACGGCCAAGTCCAAAATTACCATACAGACCTAACAGAAACGTCAAAACTCTGATACAAGGTCAAATGCTCAAAAGTCAAACTTGGTCAACTCTTCCAACTTAAAGCTTCCTAGTTGGGAATCTCTCTCCCAAATCAATTCTGATTAACCTGAAAACCAAAATCGGCGATTCACACAAGTGATAATACATCATATGAAGCTACTCAAGACTTGAAACGGCTGAACGAGAATCAAATGCTCAAAACGACTGGTAGGGTCGTTACATTCTCCCCCACTTAAACATACATTCGTCCTCGAACGTGCCCAGAGTCGTTCCAAAGCCATCAAATCACCGTGTAACCTTACCATGCACATACTCAGGGGTGATCTCACGTCACCCCAATCCATGTAGGCTTGACAACACAACATAATTGAAGATCATTACTTTAACCTTATTCCGTAAGCCTTAGAACACAATTTCCGACATCCGGAATTTCTTAGAAGACCTGAATCTCGCACCTACACATTGTATAAGTCTGAACAAGTTATATCTAAGTCATATCCATAACCCAAGATTTAATCACATGATATACCACATAACTCGCTTACTCGTAGCAATAATTCCCGATCATAGTAGCTGCCCAAAACAAACCCGATACCGGTAGTAAACCTCATATCAAATAAAACCTCGTTCAAAACCTTCGTACACTTCCGATGATGAAAGAAACATGCAGAAACTCATAACCACTCATAAGATCAACAAGTCATGGAGCTCTTTCTCCTTCGACAAGAACTATAGCCATTTTTTAAGCCGATCAGTGACATTTTCCTTCCAAATATACCGCAGTCGAATCTGATAGCACCCATTCTAGGTCAAACAACCTCATCTCATCAAATACAGACACTCTAATGACATGCCACACCAATACAACCTTAATCCACAAACCGTGAATCTGTACACCAATACGCATCAATTCAAGTGTACTCAAACATGGAAAATAACTCAAATGAGAGAACCATCCCGCAAGCTCAATAAGTGCCACCACAAACACAATGCTACGAACCTATCACACATAGTAGATCCAAGACACACGAATCTAACACAAAGGATAATATCCAAACATAGCCCCGTTGCAATGTGTAGCCCATCCAAACATCGACCTAGATGAAATACCTCAAGCCATGATCATAATCAACAACTACACGCAATTCAAACATCAAATGCACGAAGTGCATGACCATATCCATGGAGAAGCAAATAGCACAATATACCACAACCCAGAGAGAACATAACCAAGATGCAATCAACTATCCAACACCCTAATAACCATCTCACTCAAATTTTGCTACAAGGTTGGAAGAAAACCACATCATGTGTGCATATAACCAACAAATCACAACCCCTCGTGGCATAGAAAAGTAACATATAGAAAATATCAGAACACGAACAAGATCAACTCTAACCGAATGACTTATCCCTCAATACTAACAGTTCCGCGTCAACAAATTCGACCCGGTGTAGAATGCACATTCCCCTCGGGCCTACCAATGGGCCCCAAATCAACTTCAGTCATCCCCAAATGGATAAATGGCCCTCCAAAGGTCTACAATGACCGAACCATTGCACGTACTACCATCTAGCTAACTTTGGCCACATCTTCACAGTCCACAACCCCGAAATGATCTGCTTCTACAATCTCCTGGTCTCCAAATCCATAGAACACATGAATTGCCATAGCCGATTGCAACCCTGCCACTCAAATGCCTAACACATCTATCATACATAATCATCCTCACGAGAAATACTTCTATAATTCTTCCATGCCACACAGCAAAGATCTAAATATTAGCTGTCGATCAACCAGGCGAGTACCGCAATACCAATGAAGCATCCGCCAGTCAAAACATATGTGCCTTCTATAATGCGCACCCTTCTCAAGCAATACCAAGTAGTAATATCATTCATCTAGTCATCATAAACCATCCATATTGTCTAAGAATTCACAACCTTCCCTTCAAAACTGAACTTGTGACCTTGCACATGCAAATCTCAATCCCACATAACACACCGCATCTATTAGGCCATCATATGAAAACACGAGAACCTCATTATCAACTATGAGTCACAAGCATACTACATATTCAATTAGCCAGGAACTTTTCACAAGATCCCATCATGTAGAAAATCACAATACGCAACATGCTCCTCACGCTGATAGGAAATATCCATCTCAAACCGTGGTAGAAACCGTCGAGAACACTTTGAAATCCATTTGCACATAATCAAGCTATTGGAACTGAATCCCACGCAGGTCGCCAAATCCAACACTATTGCCATAAAATACCCGTAAAGCCTCACCTCATCATAAAAGCTAAAAGAACCGATCCTATCCATTACCGTGCTGGTCCAACCTACTACCAAGCTGTCTTATTTCTTCAAGTTCCTTCTGAGTTACCCTCAAGTTGACACTTCTTCTTGCGAGAACACCACGATCCTTACCCAAAGCTTACCACATGAGATCCTAGCATAAAACCACTCATCCCTAAGGCCCATAAGCCACTGTATTTCCTCTTAAGCACCTTAAAAGTACCACAACCGAGACACCCACTATGAAGAAACCTTCTGTGAATCTAAAGCCATTTCCTTCACCTCCTTGATACTGAAATGTAGAATCTGTAATAATATGGAAATACAAGCGAGTCTCGACACCATCCAATGAAAAACTCAGATTCTAGCCATATACAAATCCGAAAAATTCTCAATTGATACATATAAATCTTGAATCCATTAGAACCTTCTCGAAAGTCATCCACTCTGCTCAAATCTCAATTGGACCACCAACCAGGCCGAGCGACCTGTGCCACATTAGCACGACAACACCCAAAGAAGTAATCCACACCTCTAATCAACAAAGTAAATTCCTACTCCATGCTTACTACATCCTTCATGAATAACAATTCAAATCATTCCCTGATTCCCATATACCCATAAAGTGTAATACACCATGCGTCCTGAAATTCCCTTGCTCAAGTCATCCTCAAAACCACCCTCTGCAAGTCATAACTAATCCACAAGTATGCCTCAAACAGAAACCAATACAACACGTAACCATGCAATCAAATAATTGATAGCAGACTCCCCCACTTGGCTCAAAGACATTGACAAAACACTCGATAACTCACAATACCCATACATTAGTATTTCCATAATACCGCAGTAAGATTCAACTAAATCCTTTATAAACTCATGTAACACAAACCATATAGTACCTCAAGTCATCTGCTAAGCTCGCATTCATCATCATGATCGTCAGGTCAACTTTCTCAATCAATCCAAACTAAAATTGCAACATGTAAGGCCCCGTAAAATTTTACCTAAAACCCGAGATTTCGTGGTGCCAAGGTAGGCTTATGTGTTATCAATTGTAGAGATCGCAGAAGGGACTTTTTGGGTAAAATAGTGCTCTGGGGAGTTTGAAGGAAAATTTTGGCAGAAAAAGGCATTTCTTCGGTCCACTATGCGGCCGTCGAATCACTCTTCGGGCCGCAGAATGGACGCAGAGTGAAGCATAAAACTGGGCAAGTTTGGGTGACATTTTGCGGTCGATTATGTGACTGCACAATCCTTTTGCGGACCGCACACCAACCACAGAACAACATGGGATTTTCCTGGAGGGATGTTCTGCAGTGCATTTTGAGACCGCAAAAAATGTCTGCGGGCCGCAAAACGGCCGCAGACCCAGTTAAAGCTGCCCAGTTTCGGATGTTCAATTCGAGGTCCATTTTGCAGATTGCAGATGCATTATGCGGTCGCATATGTGACCGCGGATTCTGTTTCGGAGCTTCATTTTTGGGTTTTAATAACCCAAACCCCTTCACATGAAACATTATTAGGGGTCATTTTAGAAGGTTAAAACATATATTTTAGAGAGTGAGGAAGATGGTTTATAGTGAGAAGAGGAATTCTATGCCATTATTCATCAATCTTTGCTCAAACCTTGAAGATTTTTCTAGAGTAACTCACAAGGTCTTCAACCAAAAGGTAAGATTCTACAATCTAACCCTTAATTTCGAAATTTATCTAGAAATGGGTAATTAATAAGACAATTCTCGGGTATTGGAGTTGTTTATTTTACGTGCATACACTATCAAGGAGTGTAGAAAGACTGTGAGATAAAAATCGTAAAGAATGGGTTGTGGGAGAATAAAATACACCATTGAAGGACCTTGAAACCTTAATGCACACCTAGTGTTTGATAAAATGCTCAAATGAGCTAGAACCATGATCATCTTCCTAATTTTCGTTCAGTTTGCTATATTTCTAAAATAGATCGAAGTTGCTACAAGTTCCGAAACATTTTAGTGTTTAAGGAAGTTCAAGTGAGGTATGTTGGCTAAACTCTTTTCTTAGAATTAAACCCCATAATATCCATATAAGTCCCGAGTTGCTCATTGTGAATCGATTATCCCGGATAAGCTTGTGTCAAAAGACATCGGTGATCAATATGTAATTCAAATGTTCTTGTTATTTTGTACTACTACTTGAGAATTTGTTCAAAGTATGGGTTTCATATCTAAATGCCTTGACTTCAAGTTGTGTTTCAAATGAAAGCCAATGACAATTGTGTAAGAAATCTTAATGCGCCTAAGACTCTCATTTGGTTATCTGTGTGCTTAAATGTCTTGTATAGAAATGCCTAGTTGTTGGAAATCCATGACGACAGTTTAAAGGGAAAAGGTGTACATAAAATACGAAACATGAAATGCAAAATGAGGAATATGAAATGTGAAATATGAAACACGGCCAACGTGCAAATCGAATAATACAATTGTGACCACTAGTGCCAATAAAAAAATAAAGAGAAGAGAAAAAAGTATGAAATAGGATGATTGATAGAAAAGGATGATGTATCGAATGAGACGGCCTAGCCGAGCGGGTCGTGATCTTACACCATACCGCACACATGGTGGTGATTGTGCTGGAAGTTGTAAACTAAATCAGAATTGTGATTGTGAGTGTGGTCGATGTCTAGAATGAGATTGCCTAGCCGATCGAGTGGTTATCAGACTCCGTACTAAAAGTACGGTGATATTGTGAATGGTGACATATTGGTGCTAAGATCTCTCAATCTAAAATACGAAGGTTTACTTGAAAGACTTATCTTGCTCCTCACTTGATGTTTGATATCGCTTGAGGTTTTAAACTAATATTATAATTGTTTCTTCTTGCATTATTTCTCATTCTATTGAGAGTGTGTTTATTTATACATGCTAGTACTATTCCATATGTAGTAACGTTCCTTTTGTCGGGGACGCTGCATCTTTAATGGATGCAGGTAGTTCCATAGCAGGCAGTGTTGATCAGTGATAGCGGTACACCCTCTGCCCAGCGAACTTTGTGAGCCCCACTTCATTTCGGGGTCATGTACCTTTTTGTTCCTTGTATATTGTGTTCTGAGGTATAGCCGGGGCCTTGTTGCCGGCACTATCATAATACTCTTTTGTACCTTGTAGAGTCTCCCTAGACATAGTGTGGGTTGTATATGTGTGCTGGAAAAGTCAAACAAGTTATCTTGCGTTTTGATCACTTGTTCCACTTCAAACCATGAAAATGTGTGTATTTAAAGGCTTGTTAAATGGAGTAACTATTGGTAATGAATTGGTATTTTCTATATGATCTCCCTATTGTTTAATTAATGAAAAATGTATTCTCTTTAATCATGAGTGAAAGTATCTACCAGGCTTGCTTGACCAGGTTCACTCGGCTGAGCGTCGGTCGCGCTCCTCGAGTTCGTGGCGTGTCAAACTTGGTATCAGAGCCTAAGATTTTAAAGTGTCCTAGGATGTCTTGGAGCCGTGTCTAGTTATTGAGTTCTTCTTATTGGTGTGTTGTCGACCACATCTATAATGAGAAGGCTACTTGGACTTTTAGGAATAATACCTCTCTTTAATGTTATAGATTGTGCGATAGAGCTGATTATGAGACCGTTCCTCCTCTAACTCGTGCATTGATCTAACTTTCAGTAAATGGCACCCAGGAAAAAAGCAAGAACTGGCCGAGGAGCCAATGCCGGCCAAAGGGTGGCAGTTGATTCTTTTTTTGATGATATGGGTGAGTACCCGAGGGGTGAGAATATTCCCCTGACTACTACACTGCCTGATTCCTCTACACCTGACCAGACTGTACAAGTTCCTGCACCTACTGAGTGGGCAACGATTCCTCCAACTGATATTCTGGTTCCACCTCCAGCCCCAGCTTCCGGTCCCGTTGTTTCTGATTAGGATCTTAGGGGAGATATACAGATGTTGGCTCAGATAGTAGCTCCCCAGGCCCAGAGATCAAATGTTGCACCCACTTCTTCTAGCCAGCAAGAGGATTCTACTTGTTCCAGGGTGAATAGGTTTCTTCAGTTAGATCCTTCAGTGTTCACGGGTACTAATCCCGAGGAGGACCCCCAGGACTACATTAATGAGATGCACAAGACTCTCCGAGTTATGCGTTCAACCGAGATAGAGGGAGCGGAGTAGGCCTTCTATCACCTAAAAGGAGTGGCCTATTCTTTGTTTGAGATGTGGGAGGACTCCTATGAGGAGAGGAGCCCTCCGGCGAGGTGGAGTGAGTTGCCGACGCCCTCATGGACCATTTCTTGCCTGCCAAGACTAAGGCAGCCCATGCTACTGAGTTTGAGAACCTAAAGCAAGGTAGCAAGAGTGTATGGGAGTACAATATGGGTTTCGTGCACCTATCCAAGTATGCTATTCACCTGTTGCCCACTATGGAGGATAGAGTGCGCCGGTTTGTGCATGGCCTTAGTTCTTTGCTTATTAATGAGGCTGCTACAGTTGCCTTGAATTCTGATATGAACTATGTGAAGATGTGGGCATTTTCTCAAGCTACAAAGAACCGCAAGTTGAAGAACATAATGGAGGGAGAGACTAATAGCAAGGCCCGGTCCGCGGGCAACTTTGGTGGTTCTTCCGGTGGTGGTGGTGGTAGGCCCACAACTCCAACAGAGGTTCGTAGTATCTTTGGCTTAGCTGGATATTACAGGAAATTTGTGGAGGGGTTCTCTACTCTTGCCTCTCCGTGTACTTAATTGACACAGAAGGCAATTAAGTTCTAGTGGTCAAATGCTTGTGAAAGGAGCTTCCAAGAGTTAAAATCAAGATTGACTACGGCGCCGGTGTTGACCCAGCTAGAGGGTACATATGGGATTTTTGTATATTGTGATGCTTCAAAGATCAGTCTTGGGTGTTTATTTATGCAACATGGCAAGGTTATAGCTTACGCTTCTAGGAAACTCAAGAATCATGAAAAGAACTATCCAACACATGACTTAGAAATTGTGGCAGTGGGTTTTGCATTGAAAATTTGGCATCACTATTTGTATGGGGACTATGTGGATATATTCGTGGACCAGAAGAGCCTTCAAATATATTTTCAAACAGAAGGAACTGAATCTGAGGCAGAGAAGATGGCTTGAGTTACTCAAAGATTACGACATCGATATCCTATATCACCCGGGAAAAGCCAATGTCGTGGCGGATTCTCTTAGTCAGAAATATATGGGTAGTTTGGCTCACTTCGAGGCTTATCAACTGTCATTTGTCAAAGAGGTACATTGGTTGGCTGGTTTGGGAGTTCGTCTTGCGAACTCTAGTGAAGGAGGGGTAATTGTGCAAAATAGGGTTGAATCATCACTTGTGGTGGAGGTCAAAGAGAAGTAATACAACAATCCATTGTTGGTACAATTGAAGGAGGGTATTCATAAACATAATACTATGGCCTTTTCTCATGGTGTGGATGATGGTACACTGAGGTACCAAGGGCGACTTGGTGTTCCAAATATAGATGGTATCTAGGAATGAATCATGACCGAAGCTCACACCTCAACGTATTTCATGCACCCGAGCTCTACAAAAATGTATCATGATCTCAAGGAAGTCTACTGGTGGAATGATATGAAGAGGAATATAGCGGAATTTGTGGAAATATGTCCCAGCTGTCAGCAAGTAAAGGTCGAACGCCAATGGTCCGGTGGGTTGGCAGAGTGTCGACGCCCCTTTTTTCTAAAGCGAAATCGGGTTTACGACATTCGGGAAGACAACTCTATTCCCGTTTGGGAATTGGGTTTTTGGATTTGAAGAGTTTCCACCTAATGATTAAGTGCATTAGGACACTAAAGGTTTTGAATTTGAAAACCAGAGTTCGGGTAAGGGCTAGAAATTATCTCGAGGGTAAGGTGTTAGGCACCCCTCAAGATCCACTAGTGTGGTTCCCGTCCATGCTATGTTGTGACTTTACAAATAATTAATCAAGGCTCAAATAAGGACTTGCAATTAAATTGAAACTTGTGAGAGTAAGTAGAAAGAGAGCAGAGATTTGAAAGGTCTAAACAATTCTAAAGAGAGCAAACAGAGACAAACAAAGGAAAAGGGATCCTAGGTTTATAATTAATATGGATCACTTCAATACAATACCCAGCAATCACTCCTCAAAGAGGGGTCGCACGTGATATTAGCGCATCGGTCATCATCTCCATATTCTACCATTCCCACCCCGTAAAGGTTATTTAAACGTGTGGATTGGTCACGAATTCTTATTGCGTGCTATTATCCGTCCCGTCCTATAAGTCCTAGAGGGTATTTAGATCCACTATTCCTACAAGGTAAGGTCTAGGCTGAACCCTTAGGTGTAAAGGACAAAATGCTAGGCGACATACATAACAAGTAGGACTACACATAAAGGAACCATACAAAGGCAAATAAGAGGCTCACAGATCCCTCACAAGTAAACATGTAATTAGCACGTCTCAAACACATTTAAGGTCTTAAAAGAACGCGAGTTTAAAAATCAGTTTTAGCAGAAGGTTTAACCACAACTGAGTGATCCAAAGAGTGTTTGACTTGCAGAAATACAACTAAGAAAACAGTTGAGTAAGTAAAGGTGAGGGAACTGTTAAAACATCGTTTAAAAAAAGGATTTGAAAATACAATAGTTTAAGTAAACAAGTATCAAAATAACGTGATCCTGGGCGGAAAGGTACCAGTAATTTAAAAGCTTAATAGAGCACGAATCAGGAAATTAGTGAGAGCATATAAATACGAAACAGGTTTCCAGATAAAGAGATTTTCAGTAAAAGAGTGGACTTCAGAGAGACGGATAAAAGAGTTGGGAAAGTTAAAAGGTTGAGTAGCTTGAAACTAGTAAAACAAAATCAATCATCTTTATTATTATTGGGCCTAAAGCTTGCCTAGGCGATGTATATATTGCCTTCTTGTCTTAAAAAAAGTGGTGAACATGCATATTGATTCCAGTTTTAAAGAGAAGACGCAGTCAAACAAACTTGTGTTGTTAAATTAAATAGCTAGTGAGGCGTTCAGCAATTGCAACCCTAAATAACATGATGTCTAATGCACATAAAGCTCCTAAAGCATGGTCTCTAAATGCGGTAGTAGTTTCATAACAGTTATTTGTTGATTATTAACTGATCACAAAGTGAGTATAACAATCTGAAAGTAAAGAGCCTAAAACAGGATATCTAGGTATAAAATGCATGTCCTACGCATGGCTTCTATTGCACAAATTGGTAAGAAAAGCCCTATAGACATGTTTTCTACCCATTAATTAAACTAAGCATGCATAATCCCTCCCAATTTCACTATAACCCCAATCAGTTGTTTAGAAATTATTATAAACCATGATAGCTAAATTACATAATGAAAAAAAAATAAAATAAGAAGCTACTCTATAGGGAGCCTTCAACCAGGCCTAATCTTCCAACCTAACTTCTTTCGAGTTTCACAGCCTTGACCATGGTTTGGGTGCGGCAAAGCTCCCTAAGGGCCCAATTGGGGTCCTTGGCCAATACCAAAACCCAAATATTACAAAAAATGTTTGAACAAGTGCAGTGTGGAATTACCAGCCTTGTGCATCAAAGTTCAATGGGTACTCAAAGGTGCCCAAGGCAATGCTTACACGAGGGGGGGTAGAACCTAAACTCTAGGAGTAGTAAGACTGTGATAGAATTTTCTTTACAGAAATTTAGTTGAAAAGCAGTTTTAAAAAAGAATGATCCATGTAGAACCAGCTTTGAAAGAAAAACAATGGGACAGTTTTGACAAAACTCAGAACCAAAATACTTCATATAGTTCCAGGCAGTAAACACAAACAGGGAAAAGGGGAGTGGGGTAAATAGTTCGCATGTAACAACACAGTTGCACCTACATACCAAAGGAAAGCATTTCAAAACTTAGACAGTCAACAGGTTTCAACCAAAAGGGCTCATGATCACATGCTGAGAATGTACTGGGGCTAGGGAGTAGGAGAGAACATGCATTAAGCAAACCAGTAGGCATGCTGGATTAAGTAGAAGGGTATAGACTAGGGGCATGCTAGTTCAATAAGGATAGCAGGACCATAAGTAAAAGCATAGAAGAAACAAAATAAAGTGCAGCATGTATAAAAGCATATTGTTTTGGATGCTACAAATCAAATAGAGGGCATACCAGTCAAGGATGAGATAGTGTAGAGCAGTAGTGTGCAGTAGAATAATGGAGCAGCCCCCAAAGATCAATCAGTCTTGGCTTTCAGCCGACTGAGTAATCAGTAATCAACAGGAAAGCGGGAGAGGATGTGTAGAAAATAAGAGAGAACACTGAGTATGCTTATGTGTGTAAGAGAGAGTTCAGAGCAATGAACCTTTTTGTTCTTGTGTATGATGTGCAATGTATCAGTGTGCAATGCAAAAGAGAATGGGGGTACTTATAGCTCTCAAATTAAGTGAAAATAAGGTAATACGTATAGACTGATCATAGTTATGGAAATAATACCAATTAGGATCAATTAAAAACTCGGACTCCCTTCAATTAAGGAGTCATAGTTCAAATGGGTACAAATTGTATCAAATAAGGAAAATTATTATTTGCAAGACTGGTATTTCCATAATAGGTAGAGTAAAAGTATGCAGAATATTTCAAGTAAGGGAAGTATAAGGACAGCATATTGTGCACACAAATTAGTTCAAAGAATCACGGATGAAATTGAAAATCACAGGGAATCAGTACTAAGTAAGGAGAGCATTTCACAAATAAGGAAGTGATTCAAAAATCAGTGTAAAACTTCTAAGGAAAACATATACAAATTCAGGGATTCGAAGAGATGCACAAAATCAGCAGAATATTTGGTAAACGATGAACAATTAGACCTACAAAACACAATAGGCATGAAAATCAGAGAACCCTAAGCAAGAAATCACAGAATCAATAGAAGGCTGGAACCCTAATAGCAAAATTAAAGCATGGAACTCGGAGAGTAACCAGAAGATCACACCAACAAGCACATAACACAAACATAAACACATAATACTCAAAAAATCAGAAGATATAGTGATTTCGAAAGGGTTCAGGAAACCCTAGTTTTAAAAGAAGAACAAAACGTTGAAAACTTGAACAATCGAAAAGATCTAGTAGAGAGTAGTGTAAAACACAAAAGAATAAGTTAAAAATCGTTTAAAAAGACAAGGTTTTTAAGAAAACTAGGGCTTCATAATAAACCAATGAGAGGTAAGGAACCTGGCTGTGAAACTCGTTAATAATGATGCTCGCAGCACCATCGAACCATAAACCATCGGAGAAAGGTCGGAGACAAACCAGGCAGAGCTTCCGATGACCATCTTGCATGGTGGAGGCTTCTGGAGTCTCGAAGATAGAGGGAATCAACAAGACAAGGTTTCACGGTAGCTGGTGGTCGAGAGAAGTGAGGCTGGAGGTGGCCGGAGAGGCAGTCGATTCATCGGAGATGAAGGAGAGAACCAGAAGGTTCTAGAGAGAAGGGAGAGCAAGAGTCAGTGTAGAGAGAGAGAGAGAGAGACCGTCTCTGAAATGAGGGGTTTGGGGGGGGTTTGTTGAATTTAATTTGGAAATAAAACCTGGGCCGTTGATCTAGTTTGATTAACGGCTCGGATTAGATTAAAGTTGGACCGGGTCATTAAATAGGATATGGGTCGGGTGATTTGAGGACTGGGTCGGGGGTTTTGGGGTTGAAATTGGGGGTTCAATTTGTGGTTAAAATTGGAATGTAAAGGGGTTATAATTGAAATGAACGAGGCTAAATGTTAAACAACCATTTCTTCCCTTTTTATTTTAATAAAAATAGTTAAAATAGTTTTAAAAACCAATTAAAAGCACTAAATTGAGTAATAACATATAAATGTTAATTAAAAAACACTGGGAGCGATTTTGTAATTATAAAAATACTATTAATCGGAAAATAGGCTATAATTGCAATTATAGCAATTTAGCTTTAAAAATACTAAATAAATTATATAAAATATGCAAAAAATCACCTTAATTATATCTGGGTGTAAATATGAGAATAAGATAAATTATTCACCAAAAATGATAGTCTGGAAATAATTATTGAATTTTGTACTATTAAAATAGACAACAAAGTGATTTTAAAAAATCTTTAAAATAAGGAAAAATGCCAAAACTCTTGGGTATGCTTATATATGCATGTACATACTATTTTGAGAATATTTTGAGTATATATAAAAATACATAGGGAAAAATTAGGTATCAACAGCTGCCCCTCTTTACCCGGGAAGGATGAAAGAGTTATCGAGTAAAGATAGGATGGCCAATTTTGACCGAAAGAGGTGATTTGCAAAGAATTTCGATGGAGCTCTGGTTCTTGAGCTGCCTACATATCCCTGGTTTTACAGGAATCAGTCCATATGTAGTTCGGGATCCATCGGCGGAGTATGCCAATAGAGTTTCGAAAAGGACGAACGCGATGTTTAGGTTGTAGCTGAAATGTGATAGGGTGCGGGAATTGGAGCGGGATCGCTCCTATTGAGATGGCCGTTGCTAGCCGGTGTACCTGCAAATGAGCAATACGAACATATCGTGCATAAATTTAAACGTGATGCAAGTTCCCGTTGGACCATGAATGCTGTCTTCGGACGGATAGGATGACGTCCTCAGACCATGATGTCCTGGGCAACGAAGCGCATAATAAAGGATTCGCAGGCTGTGAAATGATGCTTTCGGGCTATGATAATGGTGCCTCCGAACCATTATGCCTTTGAATGATGATGTGCAGAATATAAAGCGGGGTCCTCGGGCCATGGCATGGCGTTCTCGGGATATGAAAATGGTGCCTCCGAACAATGACGCCTTTGGACAATTTGGCGATATTTCAACCCATGCAATGCAGGATTTGGCGATATTTCAGCCGATGAAATGCAGTATTTGGCGATATTTTAGCCGATGAAATGCAGGATTTGGCGATATTTCAGCCGATGAAATGCAGGATTTGGCAATATTTCAGCCCATGAAATGCAGGGTTTGGCGATATTTCAGCCGATGAAATGCAGGATCTGGCGATATTTCAGTCGATGAATGATTAAATATAAACTGGCGATCTTTCAGTCGATATTGAGATTTAAATGCAGTTGGCGATATTTCAGCCATGCAAACATTTGAATAAAGTTGGCGATATTTCAGCCATGCAGAGATTTAAATAAACTTGGCGATATTTTAGACATGCAGAGATTTAAATAAAGTTGGCGATATTTCAGCCATGCGGGAGGAGACAAAGCTTAGTCTCGGAAGGCAGAAAGGTAGCCTTATGCAATGCAAGAAAAATGCAGGATGGAGGTAGAGCTCAACCTCGGAAGGCAGAAAGGTAGCCTTATGCATTGCAGAGAATGCAGATGGAGACAGTGCTTAGTCTCGGAAGGCAGAAGAGTAGCCTTATGCAATGAAAAAAAATGCAGATGGAGACAATGCTTAGTCTCGAAAGGCGGAAAAATAGCCTTATGCAATGCAAGAAAATGCAGATGGAGACAATGCTTAGTCTCGAAAGGCAGAAAAGTAGCCATATGCCGTGTGCGAAAATATAGGTGAAGAGTGACAAAATTTCTTAGCTGAGAGACGATAGCTGTTAGTTGATTGTCAGTGTGGCTGTTGGGGATGTTGCGTGCGAGTAGCACTTGGAAATGGGTGATGACTCTGGGAGTTGTATTCCTAAAAAGTATGAGTTTGTAACCGTATCCGATGATTCTGTGTCTTGGGGTACCTGCATTCAAAGAAAGATCGTGAGTTTTGTCAAGGGGGAAGGTTAGTTCGTCTTCCCGCGGACTGCGCTCGTCCTACTCGACTCTTGCTTTCATTGGGGCAGCGTTGCTGACAATGCTGTTCTGATAGTATTTATGCATGATTTAGCAAAATAATAAAATATGATGTAAATACGTAACAGATAAAATGTTTTAGATGAACCGACGACTGCGACACGGTTCAAGATATCGCAACCTCTTTTGCTCTGGAATTTTTAGGGTCCTCCTCAAAATTATGCCCCAGTTTACTGGGCCGGTGCGCGGTGATTGGCGGAGATCAACTTCGGAATTTTGAGGGTCCTCCTCAAAATTCTGCCCCAGTTTCCAGTATCGGGGAAAATGGAAATTTTATTGAATTGTTGAATTGTGACCGAACCCATAGGGCTGCCTACGTATCCCCTCTTAAACGGGAATCATGTCAGGCGTAGTTCAAATTACATCATATAGAAAATCATAATGATTACACATAATAGCATTTGACTGCATCTGAATTAATTGGCTTTTGCCAGACTTCTCCATCCATCTCTGCGAGTATGAGGGCTCCCCCTGTTAGAACCCGGTGAACCATGTACGGACCTTGCCAGTTGGGAGAGAATTTCCCTTTGTCTTCATCTTGATGCGGAAAAATCTTTTTCAGTACCAACTGTCTTGGTCTGACTCTCTTGTTGAAAGCTCTGGTCATCCTATTCTGATAAAGTTGACCATGGCAAACTGCATTCAGTCTTTTCCCGTCTATAAGGGCTAATTGCTCGTAGCGACTTTTTACCCATTCTGCATCTTCAAGTTCTGCTTCCTGCATAATTCTCAGGGAGGGAATTTCTACCTCGACTGGGATGACTGCCTCGGTACCGTAAACCAACATATAGGGTGTTGCCCCAGTCGATGTGCGAACTGTGGTACGGTATCCCAATAGAGCAAATGATAGCTTCTCCTGCCACTGCTTGTGTTTTTCTATCATTTTCCTTAGTATCTTTTTGATGTTCTTGTTGGATGCTTCTACAGCTCCATTCATCTGAGATCTGTAGGCTGTAGAATTCTTGTTCTTGATCTTGAAGGTTTCACACATTGCTTTCATCAGGTCTGCCACGACCTTCTTGGTCACTGCCTTATATGATGCTGCTTCAATCCATTTGGTGAAGTAATCAATTGCCACTAGGATGAACCTGTGCCCGTTTGATGCGGCAGGCTCGATAGGTCCGATGACATCCATTCCCCAAGTGGCGAACGGCCATGGTGAGCTTGTTGCATTGAGCTCATTAGGAGGCACCTTTATCATATCTGCATGTATCTGACAGCGGTGGCACTTTCGGACATACTAGATACAGTCTGTCTCCATAGTCATCCAGAAATGACCAGCTCGGTGTATTTTCTTGGCTAAGACAAAACCATTCATATGTGGACCACAGGTCCCTGCATGAACTTCTTCCAACAACCTGGATGCTTCCCTTGCCTCGACACACCTTAGTAATCCCAAATCGAGCGTCCTCCTGTACAGGATTCCTCCGCTATGAAAGAAGTGATTGGACAATCTCCGCACTGTGCGCTTTTGAGTAGTGTTTGCATGTTCTGGATACTCTCCTGTTGACAAATATTTCTTAATGTCATGGAACCATGGCTTTCCGTCTACTTCTTCCTCGACATGAGCACAGTAGGCGAGTTGATCCTGGATCTTTACCGGGATGGGATTAATGAAGTTCTTATCTGGATGCTGAATCATGGATGATAGAGTGGCCAATGCATCGGCGAACTCATTCTGGATTCTGGGGACATGTCGAAATTCCGTTTTTGTAAACCTCTTCCTCAACTCTTGTACATGATGCAAGTATGGTAGTATTTTGGAGTTCTTGGTTGCCCATTCTTCTCGGACCTGATGTATGAGCAAGTCTGAATCCCCGATCACTAGTAACTCCTGAATGTTCATATCAATGGCCAACTTGAGCCCTAAGATGTAGGCTTCGTACTTCGCCATGTTGTTGGTGCACGGGAACCTGAGTTTGGCGGACACCGGATAATGTTGGCCTGTTTCTGATACTAGAACTGCTCCTATGCCAACTCCCTTAAAGTTTGCTGCTCCATCGAAAAACATTCTCCAGCCATCATAGGATTCTGCAATGTCTTCTCCTACGAAGGAGACCTCCTCGTCAGGAAAACACGTCATTAGAGGCTCATATTCTCCTCCCACGGGGTTTTCGGCAAGATGATCGGCTAGTCCTTGTCCTTTGATCGCTTTCTGAGTCACGTAGACAATATCAAACTCACTCAGCAATATTTGCCATTTGGCCAGTTTGCCCATGGGCATGGGCTTCTGAAAGATGTACTTTAGCAGATCCATCCTCGATGTGAGATAGGTGGTGTAGGCATAGAAATAATGCCTCAACTTCTGAGTTACCCAAGTTAGAGCACAACACGTGCGTTCTAGTAGGGAATACCGGGCCTCGTACGGGGTGAACTTCTTACTGAGATAGTAGATGGCTTGCTCTTTTCTCCTCGTTTCATCATGTTGTCCCAAAACACAACCGAATGCTCCATCCAGTACTGCAAGGTAGAGCAATAGCGGTCTGCCTGGTTCGGGCGGAACTAGAACTGGCGGCATTGACAGGTATTCCTTGATTCTGGCGAAAGCTCTCTGACAATCATCAGTCCATTCAGTGGCGGCGTCCTTCTTCAACATCTTAAAGATTGGTTCGCAAATGACTGTGGACTGGGCTATGAACTGGCTGATGTAGTTGAGTCTCCCCAAGAAACTCATAACCTCTTTCTTGTTCTTTGGCGGTTGCAAGTCTTGAATGGCCTTAACCTTTGATGGATCTAGTTCTATTCCTCGTCGACTTACAATGAACCCAAGCAGTTTTCCGGCAGGAACCCCGAATGCACATTTGGCGGGATTCAGTTTCAAATTGTACCTTCTCATTCTGTTGAACAACTTCCTCAGGTCTTCCATGTGGTCAGTGGCCTTCTTGGATTTGATGATGACATCATCTACATACACCTCGATCTCTTTGTGCATCATGTCATGGAAAATAGTAGTCATGGACCTCATGTAGGTGGCCCCGGCATTCTTTAATCCGAATGGCATCATCTTGTAACAATACATCCCCCACGGTGTAATGAAAGTCGTTTTCTCCGCGTCTTTTTCGTCCATCCATATCTGATGATATCCGGCAAAACAATCGACAAATGACTGCAGCTCGTGCTTGGCACAGTTATCAATCAGGATGTGTATGTTCGGCAAGGGGAAGTCGTCTTTCGGACTGGCCGGTTGAGGTCCCGGTAGTCGACACAGACTCTGACCTTCCCGTCCTTCTTTGGCACTGGCACAATGTTGGCCAACCATGTTGGATGCTCCACTACTCTGAGGACCTTGGCTTTGACTTGTTTGGTAACTTCCTCCTTGATTTTCAAACTCATGTCTGGCTCGAACTTTCTGAGCTTCTGCTTTACCGGCGGACATGTAAGATCTGTTGGCAATTTGTGAGCTACGATAGATGTACTGAGACCGGTCATATCATCATATGACCAGGCAAATATGTCCTCATATTCCTTTAAGAACTCCGTGTACTCTTCCTTTTCTGACGGTGCTGTATCCCCCAGGTTATGACCTCAGTCTCGTCCAGGTTAGACATAGGTCTATTCTCAAAGTCCTCGACCTCTTTAACGATCTCTTCTGGTATTTCATCTTCTTCTGAGTCTATATTCGTTTGTTGTGTTACCTCGTCGCATGTCACATTCATCGGTTCATCAAGATAAGTAATAGTAATGCTGTGTAAAGTAAAGTAAATGGCAGAGAAAAGAGATAATAAGAGCGAGATTTATAAAAACTGAAATGCTTTAATAAATGCTAAAAGAATTGTTTTGAACATCGGAGCTCTTTTCAAAATTCAAAGATAATACTGAAGGGAAATCAACTAGCAAAAAATAAAAGATAATGTATAATGCTTTGTTTATCCTTGCTACCCTGAAGCTCTCCTGGCCCTGGTGGTTCTGACGGACCAATTGCTGAGGCGCTCTCTTCGATTCACTGCCTGTATGGAAGGGCCTTCCTCCCCTTCCTCCTCGAGAATGACATGACAGTCCATATTGCCATCTTCCAAGAACAGGTTCTTCATTGCCGCTAATGCTTCATCTTCCTCTGACCCATATATGATGTCGGCTGGCCGAAAAGTCTGTTTCAGGCGGGGTATAGGGTGCTCCAGCGGATAGTAAAGGCCGCGCCATGGTGGCGACCAGTTCTGGAATTCTTCCCAAGTATAACCGTACCCTAACCCAAAAGTGGTGCCATGCTTCTTCAGTTTGATAGGCTTGGTGATTCCCTGGAGATTCTTCCCGAGCCCTTTGCCCGGTTCATACCCGCTCCAGTTTAATATACTATCTATCTTGTTATCTCACCACTTATCTTTGTCCACGGCGTTGACTCGCTCAATCTGGTGGTAAGTTTCTCCTCCTAGCTTCCTTCTTCCTTCAATTGCTGGGATGGTTTGGCGACTGTATATGGGGTTACTCCCGTCACCATGAATAATCACTTCTTGGTGATTCCATTAGAACTTTACTGCCTGGTGCAGGGTTGATGCTACGGCTCCAGCGGCGTGGATCCAAGGTCGTCCTAGTAGTAAGTGGTAGGATGCTGGGATGTCTATTACTTGAAAATCAACATCGAACCAAGTTGGCCCCATTTGCAAACATAAACTGATTTCCCCAATAGTGGACCTTTGGGAGCCATCAAAAGCTTTGACGTTGTTAGCCCTATCCTTGATTTCATGCAGACTCTTCCCTAATGTCCTGAGGGTCACCAGTGGACAAATGTTGAGGCTGGACCCTCTGTCAATCAAAGTTCTGGTGATGAAATAGTCTTCATATTGCACAGTGATGTGCAACGCTTTGTTGTGGCCTAAACCTTCAGGGGGTAACTCATCCTCGTGGAAAGTGATCTTATGACTCTCCAATACATGCCCGACCATGTTTGCCATTTCTTCTCCAGTTATATTGTTGGGTACATACGCCTCGCTTAGTATCTTCATCAGAGCGTTCTTGTGTGTCTCGGAGCTCTGCAGTAGAGCTAGGATGGAGATCTGCGCCGGTGTTTTATTTAATTGGTCGATAACTGAGTATTATTTTGCCTGTATCTTCCACCAGAGATCATCGGGCCCAGTTTTGATAGGCCGTCCAGAGGCCTGCTTACTTGATTCAACTAAGTGCTCCAGAGTATAAACCCTGCCGGTCCTGGTCATACCCTGTGCTGCGATTGCTTCTTCGGACCTAGTCTTTTCCTTCCTTTTTGCCTCGGCGGTGTAATCCCAAGGTATGGCCTGTGTATTGAACGGTGTTACGGCTAACATTGCCACAGGAATGGGCACTCTCGCTTTGGGAGGCAACACAGCAACTTCGAATGGTGCAGGTGCTTTTGGAGACCCAAACTCCACCTCAATCGGCTCTACGACCCTTTCAGATGACGCTGTTTCAAACTCGAAAGGCACAGACATGTTTACTTCAGCATCCCAAGAGGGCTGGATCTGGACTATGATCGGATTCAGTGTGACGGTTGGTTTCTTAGGCTTGTCACCATCGACAATTAATCCAATTGACCCATTGGGGTCCCAGTCATCTTCCACTTCAATCGTATGGACACCACCACCCTTATGATCAGGCAAGGGATTATTTCGAACGTTGGGAGCAGGTTCCTTGGCCACTATGATTTTGTTGTCAATTAGAGCTTGGATTTTGTCTTTCAGAGATCGGCACTCATCAACGGTATGCCCTTTCATGCCGAAATGGTATGCACATGTTTTATTTGGGTTGACCCAGTGGGAAGGATTATCTGGAGTTATGGCGGGGATTGGGGTGACGTAACCAGCAGCTTTGAGCCTTTCATATAGCTGGTCGATTGGCTCGTCGATGGCGGTGTATTGCCTAGGAGGTTTGCGGTCAAAGTTAGGGTGTGGCCTGGGGAAGTTTTGGCGGGCGGGAGGTGATTGGTAGTGGGCATTATAGGCTTGGTAGACGGGTGCAGTTTGGGAATATCTTGGTGAGGTAGGTTGATATGTGGGGGAGGGGGATGATTGGTAAGCAGGTGATGGAGTTTGGTGAGAGGGTGGAGGTGCTTGGTAATTGGGAATAGCCTGGTATGTGATGGGGGGTACCGGGTAGGCTTGGTATTTTATTGGGGACTTGGTTCGCTGTGCAACCATCACGGCACTCACGTCCTTTTTCTTGGATGCGCCACCAGATTGCAGGGCTCTGTTGGTAGCCTGCAGTGCTCCAAAATTAGTGACCATTCTGCTCTTAATGTGCTCTTCAATCCTTTCTCCCAGCTTGATGATGTACGAGAATTTCTGTCCCTCTATCAACATTAACCTCTCATAATACTGCGGATCTTGCGCTCGGACGAAAAATCGGTTCATCTGCTCTTCCTCTAAGGCCGGCCTGACCTTAGCAGCCTCGGATCTCCATCGAGTAGCATACTCGCGGAATGTCTCAGTAGGTTTCTTTTTCAGATTCTGGATGTAGAAGACATCTGGTGCATTTTTTGTATTGAATCTGAACCTATCCATGAAATCGGACGCCATTCCTACCCAGCTTGTCCACTTCTTGGGATCTTGGCTGATGTACCAAGATAGCGCGTCGCCTTTCAAACTTCTCATGAAGAGTTTCATGCGAATCTTTTCATCTCTTCCTACGCTGACCAGCTTATCACAGTAGGTCCTCAAATGGACCCTTGGATCTCCTGTGCCATCAAACATTTCAAACTTGGGAGGTTTGTACCCCTCGGGTAGTTCAACGTCTGGCTGGATGCAAAGATCTTCATAATTCAGCCCTTCAATGCCTTTGTTTCCTTCAACACCTTGTACTCGACTGGTCAATTTCTTGAGCTCGGCAGCCAAGCTCTTGATGAGAGAATCTTTGTCATCAGATTCTGGTGTGTTTGTAATGGGTTTGGTGTAGTGTGGCAAGGTTTCCACATATATGAGAGTGTGGTGGGGATGATCATTTGATGGTTCAGGGATGAGGAGTGGAGTGTTGTTGAGATGTGTGTTGCAATGAGTAGCGTGCTGTTTCTGCGGCTTTGGGATGGGGTGTTGAGCATTGGGAAAGTTGATGTCCGGAGTAGTGAGGGAGAATGACAGACTTGCCAAGTTCCGAACTTGGTCTAGTTCTTCTTGAAATTTCAGTAACTTCTGTTCGAGCTGAGCGACACTTTCTTTGGATACCTGAATACCCTGAGGAACCTCTACCCTTTCAACCAAATTCTCCTTTCTGGCGTTGTTCAAATCTTCCATTTTTGCTTTGCCCCTGTTTTTGATAGGACCTGGAGGAGGAGGAGGTGGAGGGCCCTTAGATCTTGTGGAGTAGGATGACGATGCCAGAATGCACGAACTAACCTTTTAGGGAGGGGAATAAAAATAAAAGTAAAAACAACAAAAAAGTAACAAGTTAGTACGGATTATGTGAAAGAAATATTGCAGTATTTAAACACATAGTACAAGAATATAAATCGTGTGCTAAATTGGGTGCCTCGTTGTGCCCAAGGTAGGCCTAGAGACAAGTTGATTTGGAGAACTTATAATGCTAAATGCCTCATTTTATTGATAAAATGAGACGAATCCCAAAACGACACTAAAATTGCAGAAAGTAAAATGTCACTAATGGCCGTTGGCCTTATTACATTTCAAAGCAGAAAAGAAAAGAAGCTCCTAACTATTTGGTCCCAGAAGGACCTTCCCCAGACTCGGCATCTTTGGCTCCATCGAACAGCGTCACCAGCTCACGTAATCCCAGCAGCAGATATGCCCTAGCCAAATGTCCTCCTTCATTTCCTTCGACGTTTTGGCAATTCTCGATCCTCCGAATGAACTTCCCTTCCAGCTCTACTAACCCTCGCTCCAAATGCCCTAGGCTCTTGTTGGCTTTGACAGCCATATCCTTCCATTCCTCGATCAACTTTTGATTTGCCTCTTGAATCTCCTGATGCTCGCTCTCGCACTCCCTGATCCTCTTGCGCAACCGGTTGTACTTAACCTGTATCTCAGCCCTTTCGTCGATGACCCTGTGACCTCGAACATATCCGGGCTATCCTAACCCAGCATGATCTTCTTCTAGCCAACCTGGATAGTATAAGGTGTAACCGGCATGATACCTGTTGGGTCCTATGGAATCCCTCTCCGGGACGACCTTGTTGTTCCACATTTGTTGGGCTTGACATTTGTATGGGCTATCGTCGTCTTGGAAATCAGCCCTGAAATGACTCATCTTTTCTACCTTTGGTACGACTTGCTTTCTCCCTGCTTGCCTCATGACCCGGAGAGGGACATAGGGATAAGTTCCCCTCAGACCAATGAGTATGAGAAATGGAGCATCCCGAGAGCGGATGATGAATTCTCCAGTGGGGAACCATTCGAACATCCACTGTACCTTGTCTTCTTTCAAGTTTTCAAACAATTCCACCCATCCTCGAGCATCCCCTAGCCGAGCAAACATGTCAGGCATGTAGTTCATTCTATTGGGATGGTGAAAGGCTATATGATCATTCCACGGCCTTCGCGGAAGCTCTTGGCGGTATCGACCCTTTTGGAGATGTTCTATGAGCCAGAGTTGGAGTAATAAGTTGCAACCCTCAAAATGACGGGTCCCTCGTTGACAGTTTTCCAAAGCTCGGTAGATCTCTGCAACAATCATGGGCACTATGCTGAAATATTGCCCTTCAATCCCCTCCATTAGTGTCTTGGTGACCATGGCTAGTCTGGTGTGGATCCTCGCCTTCTGCATGGGAAACACTATCATCCCCAAGAAATAGAACATGAAGACGAAAACCCTCCTGTGGATATGCAGCAATGAGGTGAGCATGAGCAAACCCGGAGTCTCCCAAGAAATACCGGCTAACCCTCCTATTTCCTCGAGCAGCGGGGTCATTTCAAGGTCCCCAAATCGAAATACCGATCTATCACTGTCCCAGAATAAGGTCGCAGCCTCTATAATTTTGTTGTCCGGCTGATTTTCCAAAAGAGAGGGCAAGTTTCCCAAATACTTGCGGACGAGAGTCCGGTCACTAGAATGAAGGTCTTCCCACCATCTTAGCAACCTAGGGTGAATATTGGTTACCATGCCGAATCTGGGGACTTCGTGCCTTATTTTCTGCAAAACAAAGCATTAGGCCCTTACCCCCACCGAACTCAACTATTTCAATCAATAATTGGCATAAACAGCATTTAGTTCTCCAAATAAATGCACAGAGTATGGTGTTGTCCGTTTGGGTCCCAGGGGAACCCAGTGGACTTTGGATAAGGCTATCCTGAAGAGTCATTATGTGGACAGCATAACTGACTCGACTAGGTTTGACAGTGATGCATGAACAATTAAACAGGATAAGGTTTCTATGGGGTGCTAGACCGGTACCCTTGAGCGGACAACTCAAGAGGGAAAGGCACGGAACCTTCGACTGCACCGCTGATCGACTAGTTTTACCGCAAATAGGCCTTTACCAAAATCAAGGGGGTAATAATATTGGAAGAGCGCAACCACTCATCAAGCGTTGCTATGGTATTTGTTTGGAACGAGTGGAATATGATGTTGAAGATGCAATTACAATAAAATGAAGCAGACTGACACGTATTTTCACATTCATAATGGTTACAATAATTGCTCAAAAATTACAACGGTATTGAAAGAAAGCAGTAAATGAAAGCGTTAAAGTAAAAGGGAACAAAAAGGCAAGTCAGTTTCGAAAAAAGGTATTAAACAAAGCAATAAAGAAAAAAATAAAGTCACATATAACTTGAAGTGGTAAAAGCCTAATGAATCCCCAGCAGAGTCACCATGCTGTCGACGCCCTCTTTTTCTAAAGCGAAATCGGGTTTACGACATTCGGGAAGACAACTCTATTCCCGTTTGGGAATTGGGTTTTCGGATTTGAAGAGTCGCCACCTCATGATTAAGAGCATTAGGACACTAAGGGTTTTGAATTTGAAAACCATAGTTCGGGTAAGGGCTAGAAATTATATCGAGGGGAAGGTGTTAGGCACCCCTCAAGATCCACTAGTGTGGTTCCCGGCCATGCAATGTTGTTACTTTACAAATAATCAATCAAGGCTCAAATAAGGACTTGCAATTAAATTGAAACTTGTGAGAGTAAGTAGAAAGAGAGCAGAGATTTGAAAGGTCTAAACAATTCTAAAGAGAGCAAACAAAGACAAACAAAGGAAAAGGGATCCTAGGTTTATGATTAATATGGATCACTTCAATACAATACCCAGCAATCACTCCTCAAAGAGGGGTCGCACGTGATATTAGCGCATCGGTCATCATCTCCATATTCTACCCTTCCCACCCCGTAAAGGTTATTTAAACGTGTGGATTGGTCACGAATGCTTATTCGTGCTATTACCCGTCCCGCCCTATATGTCCTAGAGGGTATTTAGGACCACTGCTCCTACAAGTTAAGGTCTAGGCTGAACCTTTAGGTTTAAAGGACAAAATGCTAGGCGACATACATAACAAGTAGGACTACACATAAAGGAACCATACAAAGGCAAATAAGAGGCTCACAGATCCCTCACAAGTAAACATGTAATTAGCACGTCTCAAACCCATTTAAGGTCTTAAAAGAACGCGAGTTTAAAGATCAGTTTTAGCAGAAGGTTTAACCACAACTGAGTGATCCAAAGAGTGTTTGACTTGCAAAAATACAACTAAGAAAAACAGTTGAGTAAGTAAAGGTGAGGGAACTGTTAAAACATCGTTTAAAAAAAAGGATTTGAAAATACAATAGTTTAAGTAAACAAGTATCAAAATAACGTGATCCTGGGCGGAAAGGTACCAGTAATTTAAAAGCTTAATAGAGCACGAATCAGGAAATTAGTGAGAGCATATAAATACGAAACAGGTTTCCAGATAAAGAGATTTTCAGTAAAAGAGTGGACTTCAGAGAGACGGATAAAAGAGTTGGGAAAGTTAAAAGGTTGAGTAGCTTGAAACTAGTAAAACAAAATCAATCATCTTTATTATTATTGGGCCTAAAGCTTGACTAGGCGATGTATGTATTGCCTTCTTGTCTTAAAAAAAATGGTGAACATGCATATTGATTCCAGTTTTAAAAAGAGGACGCAGTCAAACAAACTTGTGTTGTTAAATTAAACAGCTAGTGAGGCGTTCAGCAATTGCAACCCCAAATAACATGTTGTCTAATGCACATAAAGCTCCTAAAGCATGGTCTCTAAATACGGTAGTAGTTTCATAACAGTCATTTGTTGATTACTAACTGATCACAAAGTGAGTATAACAATCTGAAAGTAAATAGCCTAAAACATGATATCTAGGTTTAAGATACATGTCTTACGCATGGCTTCTATTGCACAAATTGGTAAGTAAAGCCCTATAGACATGTTTTCTACCCATTAATTAAACTAAGCATGCATAATCCCTCCCAATTTCACTATAACCCCAATCAGTTGTTTACAAATTATTACAAACCATGATAGCTGAATTACATAATGAAAAAAAAATAAAATAAGAAGCTACTCTATTGGGAGCCTTCAACCAAGCCCAATATTCCAACCTCACTTCTTTCGAGTTTCATAGCCTTGACCATGGTATGGGTGCGGCAAAGCTCCCTAAGGGCCCAATGGGAGTCCTTGGCCAATACCAGCACCCAAACATTACAAAAAATGTTTGAACAAGTGCAGTGTGGAATTACCAGCCTTGTGCATCAAAGTTCAATGGGTACTCAAAGGTGCCCAAGGCAATGCTTACACGAAGGGGGGTAGAACCTAAACTTTAGGAGTAGTGAGAGTGTGATAGAATTTTCTTTAAAGAAATTGAGTTGAAAAGCAGTTTTAAAAAAGAATGATCCATGTAGAACCAGCTTTGAAAGAAAAACAATGGGACAGTTTTGACAAAACTCAGAACCAAAATACCTCATATAGTTCCGGGCAGTAAACACAAACAGTGAAAAGGGGAGTGGGGTAAATAGTTCACATGTAACAACACAGTTGCACCTAGATACCAAAGGAAAGCATTTCAAAACTTAGACAGTCAACAGGTTTCAACCAAAAAGGCTCATGATCACATGTTTAGAATGTACTGGGCTAGGGAGTAGGGGAGAACATGCATTAAGCAAACCAGTAGGCATGCTGGATTAATAGGAGGATAGTCACACAGGGGCATGCTAGTTGCAATGAGGACAGCAGAACCATAAGTAAAAGCATAGAAGAAACAAAATAAAGTGCAGCATGTATAAAAGCATATTGTTTTAGATGCTACAAATCAAATAGAGGGCATACCAGTCAAGGATGAGATAGTGTAGAGCAGTAGTGTGCAGGGAAGTGAGCAGTAGTATGCAGACCAAACAATCAACAATGTATAGAGCAGCAGAATAATGGAGCAGCCCCCAAAGATCAATCAGTCTTGGCTTTCAGCCGACTGAGTAATCAGTAATCAACAGGAAAGCGGGAGAGGATTTGTAGAAAATAAGAGAGAACACTGAGTATGCTTATGTGTGTAAGAGAGAGTTCAGAGAAATGAACCTTTTTGTTCTTGTGTATGATGTTCAATGTATCAGTGTGCAATGCAAAAGAGAATGGGGGTACTTATAGCTCTCAAATTAAGTGCAAATAAGGTAATACGTATAGACTGATCATAGTTATCGAAATAATACCAATTAGGATCAATTAAAAACTCGGACTCCTTTCAATTAAGGATTCATAGTTCAAACGGGTACAAATTGTATCAAATAAGGAAAATTATTATTTGCAAGACTGGCATTTCCATAATATGAGTACTAAAAGTATGCAGAATATTTCAAGTGAGGGAAGTATAAGGACAGCATATTGTGCACACAAATTAGTTCAAAGAATTACGGATGAAATTGAAAATCACAGGGAATCAGTACTAAGTAAGGAGAGCATTTCACAAGTAAGGAAGTGATTCAAAAATCAGTGTAAAACTTCTAAGGAAAACATATACAAATTCAGGGATTCAAAGAAATGCACAAAATCAGCATAATATTTGGTAAACGATGAACAATTAGACCTACAAAACACAATAGGCATGAAAATCAGAGTACCCTAAGCAAGAAATCACATGATCAATAGAAGGCTAGAACCCTAATAGCAAAATTAAAGCATGGAACTCGGAGAGTAACCAGAAGATCACACCAACAAGCACATAACACAAACATAAGCACATAATACTCAAAAAATCAGAAGATATAGTGATTTCGAAAGGGTTCAGGAAACCCTAGTTTTAAAAGAAGAACAAAACATTGAAAACATGAACAATCGAAAAGATCTAGTAGAGAGTAGTGTAAAACACAAAAGAATAAGTTAAAAATCATTTCAAAAGACAAGGTTTTTAAGAAAATTAGGGTTTCGTAATAAACCAGTAAGAGGTAAGGAACCTGGCTGTGAACCTCGTTATTAATGATGCTCGCAGCACCATCGAACCATAAACCATCGGAGAAAGGTCGGAGACAAACCAGGCAGAGCTTCCGATGACCATCTTGCATGGTGGAGGCTTCTGGAGTCTCGAAGATAGAGGGAATCAACAAGACAAGGCTTCACGGTGGCTGGTGGTCGAGAAAAGTGAGGCTGGAGGTGGCCGGAGAGGCGGTCGATTCATCGGAGACGAAGGAGAGAACCAGAAGGTTCTAGAGAGAAGGGACAGCAAGAGTCAGTGTAGAGAGAGAGAGAGAGAGAGAGAGAGAGACCGTCTCTGAAATGAGGGGTTTGGGGGGTTTGTTGAATTTAATTTTGGAAATAAAACCTGGGCCGTTGATCTCATTTGATTAACGGCTCGTATTAGATTAAAGCTGGACCGGGTCATTAAATCGGGTATGGGTCGGGTGATTTGAGGACTGGGTCGGGGGTCTTGGGAGTTCAATTTGTGGTTAAAATTGGAATGTAAAGGGGTTATAATTGAAATAAACGAGGCTAAATATTAAACAGCCATTTCTTCCCTTTTTATTTTAATAAAAATAGTTAAAATAGTTTTAAAAAACCAATTAAAAGCACTAAATTGAGTAATAACATATAAATGTTAATTAAAAAACACTGGGAGCGATTTTGTAATTATAAAATACTATTAATGGGAAAATAGGCTATAATTGCAATTATAGCAATTTAGCTTTAGAAATACCAAATAAATTATATAAAATATGCAAAAATTACCTTAATTATATCTGGGTGTAAATATGACAATAAGATAAATTATTCACCAAAAATGATAGTCTGGAAATAATTATTGAATTTTATACTATTAAAATAGACAACAAAGTGATTTTAAAAAATCTTTAAAATAAGGAAAAATACCAAATCTCTTGGGTATTCTTGTATATTCATGTACATACTACTTTGAGAATATTTTGAGTATATATAAAAATACATAGGAAAAAATTGAGTATCAACACAAAGAATATAGAAATTCCAATGTGGAAGTGGGAAATGATTAAGATGGACTTTGTGGTAGGACTACTACGCACTCCGTGCAGGTTTGACTCCATTTGGGTAATTGTGGATCAACTCACGGAATCAGTACACTTCTTGATAGTTAAATCTACCGACACAGTAGAACAATATGCTCAGTTATATATCAAGGAAGTAGTCAGGTTGCATGGACTCCAGTTTCTATCATTCTTGATCGAGGGGCACAATTCACGGCTAATTTTCAGAAGAAATTTCAGCAAAGTTTGGGTACGCAGGTGAATCTTAGTACAACCTTTCATCCACAAACCGACGGGCAGGCAGAGCGGACTATTCAGACGCTTGAGGATATGTTGCGTGCTTGTGTTCTTGATTTCAAGGGTAGCTGGGATGATCATTTGCCACTCATAGAATTTGACTAGAATAATAGTTATCATGCCACTATTCAGATGGCACCATTCGACGCGTTATATGGTAGGCGATGTAGATCTCCCAGTGGGTGGTTCGAGATTAGGGAAGCTGAATTGATAGGACCAGACCTTGTGAATCAAGCTATGGTGAAGGTCAAGATCATTAAGGAGCGGTTGAAAACTACTCAGAGTCGTCAGAAGTCCTATTCAGACGTTCGTCGTAGGGATTGGAGTTCAAACAAGATTATTGGGTATTCTTGAAGATTTTCCACATGAAGGGTATAATGAGGTTTGATAGAAAATGGAAATTGAGTCCAAGGTATGTCGAGCTGTACAGAATCATTTAGAGCTTTGGTCAGGTGGCATACAAGCTTGAGCTACCACCCAAAATGTCATTTGTGCAGCCGGTATTTCATGTGTCTATGTTGAATAAAGTAGTCGAAGATCCGTTGCTTATTGAGCAAGTTGAGACAAGTGACACTAATGAAGAACTGTCATATGAGAAAGTTCCAGTTGCCATTCTTGATAGGCAAATCTGAAAGTTGAGAAATAAAGAAATTGCCTTCGTGAAGGTGTTATGGTGAAACCGGAAAGTTGAAGAGGCTACTTGGGAGGCCGAGGATAAGATGAAGAAGAAGTATCCTTACGTGTTTGAATACCTATGTAATGTAACCTTTCTATGAAATTGTCACCTATGAATTATGTATCACTAGTACAATTGATGCTAAAGGTGTTCCTTTCTGGTTATGTGTTGCTTATGAGGCCACGATTCGTGTTGTTTTATGTTATGTTACGTCCTTGGATTACGTATATGTCGTTAGGATTTGTTTCTTGGGTTCGTTGGCAGGTGGATAGGCCTAATTACAAGGGAAACCCTGGCAAAATTTTTGGAAATTTAGGGAGTTAGTCAAAATTTGGAACTGCTGGTATACGGTGTAGTAGATGAGTCACATTGGAAGCTAATGGTAAACTTTGACCCTCATTCGAGGACGAATGAGCGTAAGTGGGGAAGGATGTAAGGCCCCGTAAAATTTTACCTAAAACCCGAGATTTTGTGGTGCCGAGGTAGGCTTATGTGTTATCTAATATAGAGATTGCTCGCTGCGGTACAGACTTTTCGGGTTGAACAATGCGCTGGAGAGTTAAAGGAAAATTTTGGCAGAAAAAGGCATTTCTATCGTCTACTATGCGGTCGCAGAATAACTCTTTGGGCCGCAGAATGGCCGCAGAGTAATGTAGAAAACTGAGCAAGTTTGGATGACATTTCGCGGCCGATTATGCGACCGCACAATCATTTCACGGGTCGCACACTAATCGTAGAACCAACATGGAAATTTCTCGGAGGGAAGCTCTGTGGTGCATTTTGCAATCGCAGAAAAGGTCTGCGGACCACAGAACAGACGCACACCTAGGTGGAGATGCCCAATTCTGGAGGTCCATTTCGCGGTCCATTTCGCGGACCGCATATGCATTATGTGGTCGCATATGCGACCGCAGATTCTGTTTTGGAGCTTCATTTTTGGGTTTTATAACCCGACCCCCTTCTCATAAAACACAATTAGGGGTCATTTTAATAGGTATAACTTACATTTACGAAAGTGAGGAAGGTTGTCTAAAGTGAGAAGAGGAATTCTATGGCATTGTTCATCAATATTTGCTCAAACCTTGAAGATTTTTCTAGTGTAACTCACAAGGTCTTCAACCAAAAGGTAAGATTCTACACACTAACCCTTAATTTCAAAATTTAACTAGAAATGGGTAATTAGTAAGTCAATTCTTGGGTATGGAAGTTGCTTAATTTTCATGCATGCACTATCAATGAGTGTAGGAAGATTGTGAGCTAAAAATTGTAAAGAATGGGTTGTGGGATGATGATATACACCATAGAAGGACCTTGAAACCTCAATGCACACCTAGTGTTTGATAAAATGCTCAAATGAGCTAGAACTATGATCATCTTCCTAATTTTCATTCAGTTTGCTATATATCTAAAATAGATCGAAGGTGCTAAGAGTTCTGGAACATTTTAGAGTTTAAGGAAGCTCAAGTAAGGTATGTTGGCTAAACTCTTCTCTTAAAATTGAACCCCACAATATCCTTGTAAGTCCCGAGTTGCTCATTGTGTCTCGATTATCTCGGATAAACTTGTGTCAAAAGACCTCTGTGATCAATATGTAATTCAAATGCTCTTGTTATGTTGTACCACTATTTGAGAATGTCTTCAAAGTATGGGTTGCATATCTAACTGCCTTGACTTCAAGTTGTGTTTCAAATGAAAGTCAATGACAATTGTGTAAGAAATCTTAATGCGCCTAAGACTCTCATTTGCTCATGTGTGTGCTTAAATGTCTTGAATAGAAATGCCTTGTTGTCGGAAGTCCATGATGATGGTTAAAAGTGAAAAGGTGTACATGAAATACGAAACATGAAACACGAAACATAAAATGCAAAATATCAAATGTGTAATATGAAACACGGCCAACGTGCCAAGAGAATAATACAATTGTGACCACTAGTGCCAATAAGAAAATGAAGAGAATAGAAAGAAGTGTGAAATGGGATGATTGACAGAAAAGGATGATGTCTCGAATACGATGACCTAGTCGATCGGGTCGTGATCGGACGCCACGCCGCACAGATAGTGGTGATTGTGATGGAAGTTGTAATTTAAATCGTAATTGTGATTGTGATTGTGGTTGATGTCTCGAATGAGACGTCCTAGCCGATCGGTTTGGGATCGGCTCCATACTAAAAGTACAGTGGTATTGTGAATGATGACATATCGGTGCTAAGATCTCTCAATCTAAAATACGGAGGTTTACTTGAAAGACTTATCTCGCTCCTAACTTGATGTTTTATATCGCTTGAGGTTGTTAATTGATATTATGATTGTTTCTTCTTGCATTATTACTCATTCTATTGAAAGGGTGTTTAGTTATACATACTAGTACTATTCCATATGTACCAAAGACCCATTTGCGGGGGACGTTGTATCCTTAATGGATGCAGGTGGTTTCATAGTAGGCGGAGTTGATCAGTGATAACGGTACACCCTCTTCCCAGCAAACTTGTTGAACGCCACTTCACTTCGGGGTCATGTACCTTTTTGTTCCTTGTATATTGTGTTCTGAGGTATAGTTGAGGCTTTGTTGCCAGCACTATGATAATACTCTTTTGTATCTTGTGGAGGCTCCGTACACATAGTGTGGGTTGTATTTGGGTGCTGGGAAAGTCAAACAAGTTATGTTGTGTTTTGATCACTTCTTCCACTTCAAACCATGAAAATACGTTTATTTTGAGGCTTGTTAAACAGAGTAACTAATGGTAATCAATTTGTATTGTCCATAGTATCTCCCTATTATTTAATTAACTAAAAATGTATTCTATTTAATCATGATTGAAAGTATCAAACGTGCTTGCTTAACAGGATTCGCTCGGTTGAGTGCCGGTCCCGCTCCCCGAGTTCGGGGCATGACACAACACCTATACCCACTGGTAGAAAAGAAAGCCTCCATACAACATCATAAGGATCACACATCCGTAGATTACTCCGTAGGTGATAACCCACTTGCTTAGGCTCAAACTAACATCTCTCATAGGGATACCACTGGACATAGAAGTCCAAAAGAACATGCTCATATAACTGAAACTACCGAGCCTAAGTTGCGGCCCAAATCGGGCCCCAAATCCTCCAGACTAGCCCATCACCAAAACACAAAAAACATATCTCGCACCTTATTCACAGAAGCCACAAGCCGTCGATGTAATGCTGATACCAAGTGCTCATATGCGCATACAAATGAGTGGAAGGAATTCAAATAGATACGTTTCAAGCTGAATCAATGCCGCACGATAAGTGAAGAAAGATGGGAATTTATCCAAAATGCATTGTATTCTCTCGAAGATAGGTATGGACGTCATCATACCGATCCGCAAGACTCTACCAGACTCTTGCTCACGACTCGTAGAACATATGAACCTAGAGCTTTGATGCCAACTTATCACGACCCAAAATCTAACTAGTCGTGATGGTACCTAACCTAACCCCTAGGTAAGCCAATTAACAATAATCCATTAAATTGAGATTTACTAACAAAATAAATGATACAACAACTGAACTTTATACAACAACCCAAGGGCTGGTAGTTCAAATTATGAGCTTCTAAGATTTGGAGTTCACAAAGATGGTATGAAATAATACATCTGTTCGAAATATACATAAATAGATTAATAATTCTAAAGATACCAAGAACCAATAGGCAGCTATAATCGGAACATAGGTACATCTTCAATGCCATTTCCCACCATACACAACAATATCTACTCCAAAATCTACACGCAAGGTACAGAAGTGTAGTATGAGTACAACTGACCCCATGTACTCAATAAGTAACAAACATAATCTTAGGTTGAAAGCAGCGACGAACTTGGGAAACGGTTAGAGTCCAACACCAATAGCCAACAACAACTCATAACAATATAATAAAAAGTAGTACAGGAAATAACTCGAGGATAGGATGCTCAGCTCGTTCAGAGTTACGAAAAATAGGCATGCTTTTCAAGTATAATAGTAAAACCCAAATATTCCGTAGAAATCACCAAAATATGATTAAGTCAAAAATTTGTGATTTTTCGCAAAAACTTTCAACAACAGATAAGAAGTTTAAATCTCAGCTAGCATGAGAAAAGTACATCTCTATGCCTACATGTCAATATGCATGTGGAGTCATAAATGTCAAGAAATAGTGTAACATGAGGAAATGCATCTCCATGCCTGTATGTCAAGTATGCATGTCAAATGAAATGCATCATAGTGATGAACTCATGTACTCACACTCTCATAATACTCAATATCACTGCCTCACACGTTTATTCATCACGCGCAATCACTCAGCATTGTACGGTACCTGGTGCGGTGTGCAGCCCGATCCCATCATGAATCAATAGATAATTCGCTCCCTGCTGGTATGTCAGACTCTAGAGGGACGGATCCTGTCCAAACGCTAATAAAAGCTGTTGCGGCGCACAATACCATCCCATAATTAATCAATAATACTTGTTGCGGCATGCAGATCGATCCCATCATGAGTCAATAGTACCCTCTACGGCGCGCAGCCTGCTCCTATCAGTAACACTCATAAACAGGCCTTCAGCCTCACTCAGTCATCAATCTCTCAAGTCTCTCAGGCTCTCCAATCTCATGCCAATCAGCCCAAACATTGATAACATGATATGACAACAAATGATGACAGAGACTGAGATATAATATGCAAATGAATGAATATGATCGAGCATGTAATTGCAATTTAAGAAAATAACTCAATAGCAGAAATGACCTCAATGGGTTCCAACCGAATAAGTACATGGCCTAAAAATAATTTCTAACATAGATTGTAGCTCAATTACTCTAACACGTAGGAATTTCATGGATAGAAACAAGATAGATAGCTACATAGTACCACAGAACCAACCGAGTCACAATTCACCCGGTGCACGCCCCCACGCCCGTCACCTAGCATGTGTGTCACCTCAACCACAACCACATAACACGTATATTCACGGGTTCCTACCCTTAGCACCAAGTTTAAACGTATTACTTACCTCAAACAAGACGAATCCAATACTGAGCAAGCCAAACAAACAAAACCCTAGAAATGCCATCACGCGCGCACCGACCTCCAAACGGCTCAAAACTAGCCAAAATCAACTCAAGAACATCAAATAATGCCAAACAAAACAATCCCAATCAATAAAGGTTGAATCTTTATTCAAAAGCCCTAAAGTCAACCAAAAAGTCAAATCGGGCCCGCACCTCAAAATTCGATAAAACATACAAAATTCAAAAACACATTCAGTTACGAGTCCAACCATACTAGTTCCACTCAAATTTGACTCCGAATCAATGCTCAAAACTTGAAAATTCACCTTGTGAAATTTTAGTCAAAAACGAGGATAACTTCATGAAATATAATCAAAACCGAGTAGAACACTTACCCCAATCCATATGGTCAAAATTGCCTCAAAAATTGTCTCAATTCAAGCTCCATAGCTCCAAATATGCTAAAATGGTCGAAACCCCCGAAAATAGAGTACTTAAAATCACTGGACGAATTTTGAGGAATTCACGATCGCAAAGCACAAAAAGCTCAGCCTCGAAAAATTTCTACGTGAATGCAGCCCCAGGCTCGCGAACGCCATGAAGAAGCCATATAGACCAGCACAACTTAGCTATACAATGCGCGAACACGTACACAATTGCGCGAACGCCATGCTCAATATCCAGAAAACTACACTAATGCGGACATATATTCGCGAATGCGAAGAAAAAATACTCAGCTCCAGATATTCCCCTTTGCGATCGCACCTCCAACTTCGCGATCGCGAAGAACATTTAGTGCACAAGACATCAGCAGAAACCAGAAATGCAAATATGAAGAAGAATGGTCTGAAATCAAGTCGAATCACGCCCGAGTCCCGTAACATAACACAAACCTACTCGAGGCCTCAAATCACACATAACAACATCAAAACCATGATTCGCACCTCAAATCGAACTTAATGAGCTTTTAATCTTTCAACTTCCAAAACTCGTGCCGAACCTTATCCAATCAACTCAAAATGAACTCAAATTTTGCACACAAGTCCTAAATAACATAACAAAGCTATCCCAATTTTCGGAACCACAATCCAAAACCGATATCATCAATGTCAAATCCCGGTCAAACTCATGAACATTCCAAACCTTTAAATTTTCAACTTTTGCCAATATGTACCGGAACCTCTAGAAATATCAAAATGAAAATCCGGGCATACGCCCAAATCTAAAATCACCATCCGGGCCTAATGGAACTATCAAAACTTTGATCAAAGTTCAAATACTCAAAAGACAAACTTGGTCAACTTTTCCAACTTAAAGCTTCCTAGTTGAGAATCTTTCTCCCAAATCAATTTTGATTAACCTGAAAACCAAAATCGAAAAATTCACACAAGTCATAATACATCATTTGAAGCTACTCAAGACTTCAAAGGGCTGAACGGAATGCAAATGCTCAAAACGGCCGATCAGGTCGTTATACCGGCTGGTTGTTTTGAGTATTTTAGCCTTGTTCCCTTATTTATTGCCTCCTATATGTTATATTGTGATTGTGTGACTTGTTGGGGTGGTTGGTTTGGTTTCAGGTGAGTCTCGGAGTGAATTAGGACACTTAGTTCCAAATTTGGGAACTTAAGTTGAAAGAGTTGACCAGAGTTTGACTTTTGTATAGACAACTCCGGGATGGAGTTTTGATGGATTTAATAGTTTTGTATGGTGATTTTAGACTTAGGAGTATGTTCAGATATTGATTTGGAGGTCCGTAGGTCGTTTTGGTTTGAATAGGCGAAAGTTGGAAAGTTGAAGGTTTGAAAGATTGAGAAGTTTGACCGATAATTGACTTTATTGATATTGGGTCTAGATTTTGGTTCCGATAGATGGAATAGATACTTTTGTGCAAAATTTAGGTCATTTGGAGTTGTTTTGGTATGTTTCAGTATCGGTTTTAGAAGTTAGAAGTTCATAAGTTCATTAAGCTTGAATCGATGCGCGATTCGTAATTTGGTGTTGTTTGATGTGATTTGAGGCTTAGAGCGAGTTCATATCCTATTTTATGACTTGTTGGTATGTTCGGATAGGGTCCCGGAGGCCCAGGGTGTGTTTCGGATTGAGCTCGGACAATTTGTTCTTGAATTGAGATTTTTGCATTTCTAAGTTTCTGGTTTCCATCATCGCGTTCGCGAAGGATATGCCACAATTGCGTAGAGTAGTTAGTGACAAATGGATTTTTACACTTCGCGTTCGCAAAGTGAAGCGGGCGATCGTGATGGCTGGTGAGCTTGTGCATCACGGACACGTGCGTTGGACTGCGTTCTCATATAAGGAAGGTGAAGCAGTAGGGATGCACGCATTGTTTGTCGCGTTCCGAGGCCTTGAGTGCGATCGCGTAAGCCTAGGATGACAAGTCATGGTGTTCACGACAGAGATCATGCAATCGCGTAAGAGGTTTTGTGAGTAGGAGGAATTCGTCCTCCGCAATCAGGAGTGCTTTTCCGCGATTGGGAAAGGTAAGAGCTGGGCAGCAAATTATTAATTTCCAAATCGAGAGTTTTTTTCCATTTTTTCATATTTTGAGCTAGAGACCTTGGTTTTGGCAATTTTTGAAGATATTTTCAAGGAGCTCATCGGGGTAAGTGATTTTGACTCGGATTTGATTATTATACATGAATCCATCATTGTGTTTACCATTTAATTAGTATTTTGAGTTAGAAAATTGGGGAAATTTGTACTTATCTCACTTTCACTTGTCCGCATTGTTTCCTTGATGTTCTTATTATGTGTTCCTTCCTTGTTGCATTTATTGCTTTAAATCCAGTTTCATTCTATCTTGTTGTATTTCCTTATTGCCTCATTTTCCTCGTTTACATTCTTAGACTGCATTATATTTGTTCAATTTCTTATTCTTATCCTAGTAGGTGTCTTGACATGACTCGTCAGTACCCTGCCGAGGTTAGGCTTGAGACTTGCTGTGTACCATTGTAGTGTATTGATCACGTTTAAATGCACGCCTCAAAAGAGGTATGACACGGTAGTATGCAATAATAAAACCCAGCTAAGAGCCGTGATCAAATCCGCATAGAGGTAAGATGGGAGTTAGGATTATATATATTTGGAATGAGCAAGTGAAGTACCTAAATTGCAATTTCACAATGAGATTTTTTGTTTCTATATCTAATAGTAATCTAATGATTGAAAATTAAAGACAGAAGACTAGAAATAGTTGTTTTTGAGAGTATTCCAAATATGTAAAAGGCCTAGATGACTATGACCTAGATGTTTTCCTAATGGGATAAAGACTTTTATGCTCATTTTGTTTACTGGGGCGTATTATAACTCACAACTCTACGTTAACCACTCAATACCTCTCGATCAGAGAGTGGTTTTGCTCAATTTGGCTTTCTCAAGACCAAATAGGTATCAACCAAAGCAGTTGATAAGAGCTCAAGTCTGGTTGTTACTATCTCTAGGTTGAACCCTTTAACTGGGTTAATCAATCATTCAATTGACCCAATTCCATTTAGCTAAGTTATCCTAGACTAGGTCCCTCTTTCTCAATTAAAAACTAAGTTAAATAGGCATGAATCAATGTTTGCAACCATCAATTCTACAAAAGAAACATGAACTTACCTAAATAATAAACACCTAATCATAAAAAAGAATAAAATTAATCACCCATAAGGTTTACACTCTAGGGTTGTGTCACAACCCTAGTAAAAATCTAGCTACTTATAGTGGGTGAGAAGAAAACAAAGAAGAGAAGATAATAAAACTCATATTGGAAGATTAAAATAGAGAAATCTAATGTTAAATCACCAAAACAAGCTAATATTTCCTAAAAAACAAAGAAAAATGGATGCAGTACTTCAGATATTCAAAAACATGACCTAATTTCGGGAAACTCGCCTATTTATACATCACTGCAAATCTCGGACAAAAAATATCCTCGGGATGTTCTGCGGCCGCACAATTCCATATGCGGTCCGTAGATTTCTTCATATGTCAGGAACTAGAGATTTGCAGCCACATATTTCTGAACTACGATCGCGAGGCAATTCTTCTGCGGTCCACAGAATTAGGATTGCGGTCGCACAATTCTTGTGCGGTCCGCAATTCACAGAGGTTCTGGACTTGGTCTTTTTGCACACTCCCTGATCATCAACTCTTAGCCCGGATTTGCGGCCGTACAATTCGTGTGCAGTCCCCACTTTGCACAAATGTCTGCCGAAGTTATCTTCTTGGCTTGTGGCCACAGATGGAATTCTGCGGACCACAGATTTATGCTTCTGCGCCTTTTCATTGCCTTGTGCTTTGGAAATTCCTTTTCCGGGAGCTCAACATCCATCATTCCTGCAATTTTGCACAATTTCATCGGTTTCAAGAATACAATTCAATGATTTTAGACTAAAACAAAAGCTAAAGGCACTAATAACCAGTAAAAATCCCCACTTATCATGTACTCATACTATACTTCTGCACATCTTTTTATGCAGATCCAGATACGTCATACCAGGCAAGGCACTAGTGAGTAGAGCTTCCAGATCGAAGACTTCAAGGTATACCTGCTGGCGTTTGCAGGCCTCGGAGTCACCCTCTGTCCTTGCTTTTTATTGCATACTCTTATTATAGATATTGATGTAATAGGGATGTTTCAGTATACTCGTGTAGAGCTTATGACTCAATCTCACCAGATTTTTGGAGTTATTGTTTGTTGTATTGTGGAGTTCTATTATGATAGATGGTTGGTTAAAATTTGAAATTTTATTATTATTTCTGTTATTTCTTCATGTATGTTAGGCTTACATAGTCTTAGTGACTACGTGCCATCACGACATCCTACGGTGGGACATTAGGGTCGTGACAAGTTGGTATCAGAGCTCTAGGTTCAGAGGTGTTACGAGTTATAAGCAGGTTTAGTAGAGTCTCGCATATTGGTACAGAGATATTTGTTATTATCTTCAAGAGGCTATGGAATTGTTAGGAATCTTCACTTTTTTGATTCCTCATAGTGTGAATTTGTTGGCTTCGAAACTCTAAATCTTTATCTGTCTATTCTCTCGCAAATAGTGAGAACACGCACCGCTGGATCCGACAATCAAACACCTGCGCCCCCTGCTAGAGCCACAACAGGCCAGAGCAGAGGCCGAGGAGGGGCATGTGGTGCAGCTAGAGCACCTGCCTGAGCTGCTACAGAGGATCCACCAGTAGGTCTAGCTTGGGGGAAGGCACCTGAACCGCCTGTTGCCACTCCTGCACTTCAGGAGACCCTCACACAGTTCTTGAGCATGTTTGGTACTCTAGCTCAGACGGGGTAAATTTTACTTGCACCAACCACATCTCAGGCTGGAGGAGGAGCTCAAACACCCACAGCATGTACCATAGAGCAGCGGGTCCATATAGATCAGGTCCTACAGGTTATACCAATGCGGCCTGTTAATCCAGCTCAACTCGAGGTTAGGGCAGTAGCATCTGAGGAGGAGAAACTTAGACTTAAGAGGTACAAGAAGTACCACCCCCATACTTTTAGCGGCCTATCTATAGAGGATGTATAGGGTTTTTTATAGAAATGTCACTAAATTCTCCGCACCATGTGTGTTGTAGAGATGAGCGGGGTTGCTTTTACTATATTCCAGCTATCAGAACCAGTGTATCAGTGGTGGCGGGCTGAAGAGGAGGGTAGCCTAGCCGATGTAGCTTCAGTAACATGGGCTCAATTTTCATAGACGTTCTTGAGAGAGTTTGTTCCCTAGAACCTTCGAGATGCATGGCACGTGGAGATTGAGTAGCTGTGCCAGGGTACCATGACAGAGTAAGCTCTGAAATTCAGTGAGTTGTCCAGACATGCACCTGCCTTGGTTTCTAATATCGTATAGCGGGTCCATCAATTTATTGAGGGGCTCATCTATGGTATTAGATTCAGCATGGCTCGAGAGTTGGAGATGGATACCCCATATCAGCAGGCGGTAGAGATCACACAGAGATTGGAGGGTATGCGGGGTCGTGAGAGAGAGGACTGGGAGGCCAAGAGGCCTCGAGATTCTGGCGGATTTAGTGGTACCCCTGCCCGAGTTGCAGCCCGTCATGGTAGAGGCTATGTGAGTCGTCCTGTGCATTTAGCACTTCGAGCTTCTAGTAGTACTCCAAAAACTTCCAGGTCTTAGGTTGCCCTTGTGTGCAACCAATGTCAAGTGCACTTCCTGCACGGGTTGCTTTCAGCGGTCAGTCCAGTCGACCAGGCTCGAGCCGGTTTCAACAGCCACGCCCACCAAGAGCTTGTTACGAGTGTGGTGATACCCGTCATATGATGAGGGACTACCCCAATATCAGCAGGGGTTCACCTCTAGTGACTACTTAGGATCCACGTATTCCAAAGGGTCCCCAAACTTCTCAAGCTGTGGTTATTGCTCCAATTGCCGCTCCACCTGCACAGCCAGCTATAGGTGGAGGTCAGGTTGGTAGGGGTCACCCTAGAGGGGAAGGCCAGGCCAGATGTTATGCTTTTTCGGGCAGGACGGAGGCGGTTGGATCAGACGCAGTTACCAAAGGTATTATTTCGGTATGTCATAGAGACGCAACAGTCTTATTTGACTTGGGCTCCACTTACTCATATGTATCATCTAACTTTCCTCCATATTTGTGTATATCTTGTGATTTTTTGAGTTCTCCTATTTATGTGACCATGCCTGTAGGAGATTCTATTATTATTGACCGTGTGTACGAGTCGTGTTTAGTTGTTATTGGTGGTTTTGAGACAATAGTTGATCTATTGTTGCTCAGTATGATGGACTTTGATGTTATCTTGCGCATGGACTGGTTGTCTCTATCATGCTATTCTTGATTGTCTCGCCAAGACGGTGACATTGGCTATGCCATCTTTACCACGATTGGAGTGGAGGGGTACTTTAGATTACATTCCTAGCAAGGTTGTGTCCTTCCTTAAGGCAAAACGGATGGTTGAGAAAGGGTGTGATGCATACCTAACCTTTATGAGAGATGTCAGTGTTGATACTCCTACCATTGAGTAAGTTCCGGTAGTGAGAGACTATCCAGATGTATTTCCGATAGATCTTTCGGGCATGCCGCCCGATAGGGATATCGATTTTGGTATTGACTTGTTGTCGGGCACTCAGCCCATTTCTATTCCACCATATCGTACGGCCCCAATGGAGTGGAAGGTGTTAAAGGACCTGTTGTAGGAGTTGCTTGATAAGGGTTCATTCAGCCTACTTTGTCACCTTGGGGTATTTCGGTTTAGTTTATGAAAAAAAGGATGGTTCTATGCGCATGTGTATTGATTATCGGTAGTTGAACAAGGTTAAAATGAAGAACATGTACCCATTGTCGTGCATTGATGTCTTGTTTGATCAGTTATAGGGTGCCAGAGTGTTCTTAAAGATTGATTTGCGGTCAGGGTATCATCAGCTGAAGATTCAGGATCCGGATATCCCGAAGACTGCTTTTAAGACTTTGTATGGTCACTATGAGTTTCTTGTGATGTCATTTGGGCTGACCAACGCTGCAGCAACATTCATGTACCTGATGAACAGTGTATTCCAGCCCTATCTTGATTCATTCGTCATTGTATTTATTGACGACATCTTGGTGTACTCCCGTAGCCGGGAGGATCATGAACAGCATTTGAGGATTGTGCTCCAGACCTTGAGAAAAAAGAAGTTATATGCAAGGTTCGCAAAGTGTGAGTTCTTGCTTGATTCAGTGGCATTTTCTTGTTATGTGGTGTCAAGTGAGGGGATCCTGGTAGATCCAAAGAAGGGTGAAGAACTGTAGAGTTGGCCTAGACCGTCTTCGGCTTCTGAGATCCGAAGTTTTCTTGGTTTTGCCGGGTATTATTGCCGTTTCGTAGAGGGTTTCTCATCTATTTTTGCACCTAACGGTGCTCCTTTCAGATGGTCCAAGGAGTGTGAGGAGAGCTTTTAAAAGCTCAAGACTTCTTTGACTACAACCTTAGTATTAGTATTGCCTACGGGTTCGGGGTCTTACACTGTGTATTATGATGAGTCACGTGTTGGCCTTGGCGCAGTGTTAATGCAAGATGGTAGGGTGATTGCCTACGCATCTCGGCAGTTGAAGGTCTACGAGATGAATTATCTGGTCCACAACTTGGAATTGGCAGCTATTGTTCATGCCTTGAAGATTTGGTGTCATTATCTGTACGGTGCCTTATGAGGCCTATACCGACCACCGGAGTCTCCAACATAAGTTCAAACAGAAGGATCTTAATTTGCCGCAGCGGAGGTGGTTAGAGTTGCTTAAGGACTATGATATCACTATTTATATCATCCCGGGAAGGCCTTATAGTGGCCTATGCCTTGAGTCAAAAGGCGGAGAGCATGGGCAATTTAACATATCTACCGGCAGCGGAGAGGCCATTAGCATCGGATGTTTAGGCCTTGGACAACCAATTTGTTAGATTGGATGTTTTTGTAATGACCCAATTTCTCCCTCCATGAGTTGTCGTGACGGCAACTAGTCTCTACAACAAGGTAAGCCTAACACTTTGCGGAAATGAAATAAAAGCATGGACAATAACTACTAACAGCAACAATTATCTAATAAGCAACTGAATGCCACTCGGCATATACAATTATCACCTCTGAAATGTACCAAACAATTCCTAAAACCTGGAATACCTTATGTCACAAGATACTAATAAGTCTTAACTGTTCTATACATCATTTCTACAGAAAGAAGGAAAAAAAATGAACATGGGGGAATAGAGGGGGACTCCGAGAATCTGCGGGCGTGGGCAGATGTACCTTGAAGTCTCCAATAAGTAGTAGTGACTGCAACTAGTTACGACGCTGCTAAGATGAACCTGGATCTGCACACGAAAAATATGTGCAGGGAAGGGCATGAGTACACCACAATGGTACACAGTAAGTGCCAAGTCTAACCTCAGTCGAGTAGTGACGAGATTAGGTCAGGGCCCCACTGATATAAACATAATGAAATATCACAGTCAAGATAAATACAAAAATCTAACAGGAATAAAATCATAAAAAGACAACAGCTCAAAACACAGACATAACTACAGGGGATCTCCTAGGATACCGTCCCGTAGCCCCAAACGTAAACGTGCAGCGGGATCTCCCGGAATACCATTCCATAGTCCCAAAGTAAATATATAGTGCTGAGGGATCTCTCGGAATACCGTTTCATAGTCCCAAAGTAGAAATACAGTACAGGGGGATCTCCTGGAATACCGTCCCCTAGTCCCAAAGTAAATGTGCAGCTCAAACAATACATTTACAACTAGAACACCGAAATCCTACAATTTATACTAAGTATAAGTCAACGAAGAAGTAGAAATTTCACTAAGCATGTTGCACAGAGTTCAGATTAGCAATTAAGACACATAGACATGTTGTCCTAAACTAAACAGGATAATTACATATGCTAGTGTAGCTCAGTTAAAGGAAAACATATATTTTACTTAATGAAAATGGAGTTTTTCAACAAATAGCCCATGTACGCACTCGTCACCTCACGTCATATATCAAATAGTACCAAATCCTAAGGGGAGTTCCCCCACACAAGGTTAGGCAAGCCACTTACCTCGAACCAAGCTCAATTCGATCCGTCAAAATGCTCTTTCCACGAATATCTGACTCTGAATGACCAAAATCTAGCCAAAACCAATTACATAACATAAATACAACTACACGAAACTATTCTAGCTATTCAAATCAAAGCTAAGGCAGAAAATTGGAAAATTGCCCACAAAGCCTCCCCAGGACCACGTCTCGGAATCGGGTAAAAGTTACCAAATATGAACACCCATTCACTCACGAGTTCGCTCATACCAAAATTATCCAAATCTGATGTCTAAATCCCACTCAAAATCAGAAATTCGGTTTGGGCACATTTCCCCTATTTTCCTAAACTTTCAATTGAAATCCGCAATTAAATAGAGAAAACAACTTCAGATTAATGAATTACAACTGAAAACGAGTTAGGAATCGTTACCCCAAAGCTCTCTCTTAAAATCCCTCATAGAATCGTCAAATTCCGAGCGCCCAAATCCAAAAATGAAGAAATGAATCAAACCCTCGATTTAGTCCCTTTTTCTGCCAGTTAAACTGCACCTGCGGTTACTTACTCGCACCTATGGTTCCGCACCTGCGGAAGAACCATCACAGGTGCAAAAACAACTTAAATGGGCTGGGGCCAGATCTGTGAGCACTGGGCCACACCGGCGAGCCTGCTCCTGCGGTGCCCAACCGCTTCTGCGGACCCCTCATTGCATCTGCGGGCCTAGGTGGACAAGGCCCAAATTCGCATCTGCAACTCCATAGCCACTTCTGTGGCTCTGCACTTGCGTCCTAGAGTACACAGGTGCGGTTAAACTAGATACAACAACTTCAGCCATTTTCCTAAGTCTCAAACCAACCCGTTAAGCACCTGAAACTCACCCGAGGCCCCCGGGACCTCATCCGTACATACCAACCAACCCTAAAACACCATACAAACTTAGTCAAACCCTCAAATCACATCAAACAACGCTAAAAACAAAAATCACCCTCCAATCCAAACTTAATGAACTCGAAACTTCAAATTTCCACAACTGATGCTGAAACCTATCAAACCACGTCCGAATGACCTCAAATTTTGCAAACAAGTCAAATTCAACATTATGGACCTACTCCAACTTCCAGAATTGAATTCCGACCCAATATAAAAAATTCCACTACCCGCCCAAAACTCCAAAAATTTGACTTTTGCCATTTCAAGACTAAATGAGCTACGGACCTCCAAAACACAATCCCGACACGCACCTAAGCCCAAAATCACCCAACGGAGCTAACGGAATTGATGAAACTCCATTCCGGAGTCATCTTCACACAACTCCGACTATGGTCCAAATTCTAAGACTTAAGCCTTCGTTTAAGGAGTCAGTGTCCCAAAACATTCTAAAAACCAAAACGAAACCTCCTGGCAAGCCACAATGGCAGAAATAGATATGGGGGAAGTAGTTAATAGGGGTTCGGGGCTCTAACTCTCAAAACGATCGGTCGGGTCATTACAGTTTCAGAGCCCAATCGAGTTCTAGCTTGTGTGGTTTCTCGGTCTTCCTTATATGATCACGTCAGAGAGCGTCAGTATGATGTGCCCCATTTGATTGTCCTTAATGACACGGTACAATACGGCAATGCCAAGGAGGTTTCTATCGGATATGATGGTGTGTTGTGGATGTATGGCCGATTATGTGTGCCCAATATGGATGAGTTTCGTGAGTTGATTCTTTAGGAGGCCTACAGTTTGTGGTGATCCATCCATCCGGGTGCTGCTAAGATGTACCAGGATTTGAGCCAGAACTATTGGTGGAGGAGAATGAAGAAAGACATAGTGGAGTATGTAGCTTGGTGCCTAAATTGTCAGCAAGTGAAGTATGAGAATCAGAGGCCAGGTGGGTTGCTTCAGAGACTTGAGATTCCCGAGTGGAAATGGGAGCGTGTTACCATGGACTTTTTGTGCTCCCACGGACTTAGAAAAAATTTGACGTTGTACAGGTTACTGCGGATAGGTTGATTAAATCGACTCATTTCATTCCAGTGGTGACTACTTATTTTTCAAAGCAGCTGGCTCAAGTCTATATCTGTGAGATTGTCCGACTTCATAGCATGACAGTAGCCATCATCTCTGACCGTGGAACGCAATTTATCGCGCTTCTAGAAAGCCGTACAACATGAGTGGGGCACAGGGGTTGAGTTGAGTACAACATTTCATCCCAAACGGACGAACAGTCTGAGCATACCATTCAAATATTGGTGGATATGCTTCGTGCATGTGTTATGGAGTTCGAGAGTTCTTGGGATCAGTTCTTGCCACGTGCGGAGTTTTTGTGCAACAACAGCTACTAATCGGGTATTCAGATGGCTCCTATGAGGCCCTATATTAAAGACAGTGTCCTTATCCAGTTGGTTGGTTTGAGCAGGGAGAGGTAAAGTTATTAGGCACAGATTTGGTTCGAGATGCTGTCACGCCCCAACCTTGGGTGGCGCGACCGGCGCTCAATCGAGTGACCCCTACTGAGCAAGCCTTACCAAACACTACCTACCCAACTCCTTACTAATAAGAGGACCATGCTTTCGTTTATTCAGCAAAGGAAGATAGTATATTCGACATTTTTAGTTCATTTTAGATCGCAACATTAAACCGTAGATAAGCTAGTTTCCAAGGTTCCCGTAAAGTTACAATTCATAGGCAACGCAAGATTAGAATTACAACGTGGATAGCACACCCATTCAACACCCACACATGACCCACATATATGTCTACGGAGCCTCTAAGGATACAAAAGATAAATGTGATAACGCCGGCAACAAGGCCCCGGCTATACCTCAAAAGTGAAAGTCCAAAATAAGAAGATGTGCAATATAGCCCGTTGAAAGAGAAAGGGGCTCGCCAAGATCTTTGAGAAGGAGGATGCTCCGCTACACGCGATCGGCACTATCCGCTATGGAGCCACCTACATTCATTTATAAATGTAGCACCCCTGGCAAAAGGGGCATTAGTATCATGGAATAGTACTAGTATGTATAACTAAACACCATTTTACTAGAAATAACTACCAAGCAATGACAAGTAAATCACATAGGTGAATCAAATATGCAAATCATAAAATCATTCACATAATTCCCATAACTTAGTTTGGGGCATTCCTTTCATACGTTCATCACGATTCTCAATACCACCGCTATCTTGAGCGGAGTCCGATCACGACCTGACCGGCTAGGTTGCCTCATTGGAGGCATATATCTCAATCACTATTTCATTTCCCTTATCCGAAATTCAATATCAGCACATCACCACCATGTGTGCAGCATGGTGTCCGATCACGGCCCGATCGGCTAGGCCGCCTTGCCTAGGCGTGGTTTCTTTCTCATTTATCATCTCACTTGAATCAATCATCTTTCATGTATCAATTAAATTTATGGGCACTTTGGGCCACACTTATCACATCATTTTCCTTTTTAATATTCACCTTGTAAGTTATGATCATAGGCACATACGAAAGTAATTCAAGTTGCAAGCACATGTAAGTGTTCACATAGTTAGCATGAAAATTCTCAGTTTTGAAATTTGGCTTATAGCCCACGCATTTCAACACATGGTTGTAAACTTCATACTTCACTAAATATCAAGAATAGTACATTACTCACGTTTGGGGAACATCATTCATGTATATGTGTATATAAATTGCAAATCAATCAATGTGAAATAATAATCAGTACACCAACCAATTCAAATCTTACCACACCCTCGTAAACGTCAACGGAGCTCAATTTCTAATAAAAGGGGATTTTAGCCATACATACCTCAATATAGCTTCCTTACTCTTTACAAATTTCGGAATTCTTATTACTTCGATCTATGATGCAAGAATTGCAAATTAAACCGGAAATTAGAGACAAGGTTGAGATTTTAGCTTGGTTCAAGCATAATATCGAACACTTGAGGTGCATTGATCTTAGGCCCATTTGAGAGGAATTTCTATCATTCTATACCCCCAATTGCCATCTTTTTAGTTTACTACTTTCCAATATCCTATGGTTTGGTATGCATGCAAGAGATTCATTTTTATACCCATGAATTACTTCCCTAAGGACCCTCCTTTCTTCCAAATTATTTTCTTGAGCTTCTAATATTACTCAAAATTTAAGAATAATTATTTTACAGTTGCTATCCCAAAATAGACCTAATTAGCATCATTATTAGTATTATTGTTATTATCTCTATTGTTATTATTAGCATTAGATAAACTACTATTACTATTATTATTATTTTTACAAAATATAGAGTTTAACTTAATTCAAGCTAGAAGCACAAAGAAAAGATTAAAGAAGAAAGGAAAAAGGGTCCAGCACTTTAAGTTCATTTATTTGATCCCTATTCGGCCAATTTGGTAAAAAGTCCAAAATAACTCTTTCATAATTCAGCACAAAAGAACCTGCCCACCACAAATCGGCCCAGATGAACGAAGCCCAATCCGAAATAGCCTGTTTGATTAACAACTAGGTTTAGTTTGTCTGGTTCCCCTCTCTTCTAGGAAGCAGGCGCCTCTCTTGTCCCTCTCAGCGCCCCTCTCTTGTTTTCATACGCCATTTTGGCAATTTTCAGCTTTATCGAGTTTGAACAGAAGATGTTTACTCCATTTTCGTGCAAGTTCTGTTTGAACAAGATGAAAAGCATAAAAATGGTGTAGAGGTTCAATCTTTATTTATAAAAGCCCTTTAACTGCTTACCTCTTCTTCACATTTTCTGACCAAAATCACGTGAAGATCCAGGCCCTCCAACATTCAAATTTCAAACGGGCATTTTTGGCTCGATTCAAGCCTAAAAATCCCGCCCAAAGAACCCTAGAATCCGCCTATAAATACCAAGCCATTGCAGCCATTAGAGAAGGACTTCAGCCGTGCCTTTTACCCCAAAACTAGAAGTTCCGAGCCGCCCCCTTTTATACAAAAACAAAAGATATTCTTTTACTGTTCTGGTCGAGTTATTCGTAAAAGAGGCTCGAGTCGGAGATGTGAATAGCCGTTGCAAAATGCCCCGTTCACTGCCCACAAAAAGGTTAGTGATTTCGAGCTATAGCCCCTTTTAAATTTGATGTCGTCGAAAGTATGTTAATAGGCATTGTATATATTTAGTTTATATATATTTCTGTGTCTTGAAATTTATGAGAAATCATGTTCTGGAGTTTTAAGCTAGAGATTATGTCCTTAAGAAAACTTGCGTTCTAGACCTATAATTCGAAATATGACCCATTAATATCTTGACCAAATGTTTACGTGAAAAGTCTGTTTTGTTCTATTTTATTTGCATATTAGCTTTAGTTTATTATGTTTCCCTTATTTTATAAGTGTCATGAGCATAGGACATTCTGATTTGGATCTAATATTCTAAGAAGCTAACATAGTTATATTTAATTTGTATTAAGATACCATGCTCATAAAATGGCATAGCTTTTAAATAAAAAATCCATATTTTGTTCTTGAATTTTTTAGGCAAAATCTAATCCACCTGACTCATGAATATAAGTTTAAATCTATCACTTTTGCTCATCTCAAGTGCTGAATTTTTTTTTTCAAGCTTTTTTCTCTAAAATAGATTTGTTAGAATTCATGCCTATTGGGCTAAAACTTTGACTTATTGCTTGATGACAATTAAATCAGAACTTGTTGTAGTTTTTAGAACCTTCATTATTGAATATAAATATTTTGTCATGACACTAAGATAAAATTTGAATTTTATAAACTTAAGCCTATCTAGTGCTAAACTTTTCTTTAGACATCATGTCCCCCTAGGACTTAAAACTTTTTGTTAAACATACATGTGCCTTTATCTGATAATAAATACTAGTAACCACCTATATTTTTGCTATTAGAAGTTGGTATCTTATATGTGCTAATTTAAAAAGCTTTTGTAGAAGTAAGAAACACCTCCAGTTTGGAAAACTGTTCGTATATGATTTGCTACTATTCTTGGGTTTCTTGTCTATTGCAGAGTGAAGAAAATAGTTATACTCTTGTCTTGCGTGCTTCATTCTTGTATTGAATATTCGCCTTTAATTTTCTTCTTCTTTCCTTTTGCATATACACTTGTAGCAAAAATGGAGTCTCACCCGAGACTCAGCACTACCCGAGCATGGAGTCATCACATAACATCTTCCTTAGAGTGTACTTGATAGCAAGAAAACAAGCGAAACGCTTGGGGACGTCTATGGCGTCCTTCTTCTTTCAATCCCTTTGCCACTCTATTCTTGTCTAATATTTTTATGATTGTTAAGTTATTTGTGTATTTTGGGTTTACCTCGAGAATGGATTCTTTTAATTTGAGAGTGTTGCTTAACTAAAATTGATCTTGTTTTGGAATCTACTATGTTGAGGTAAAATATGGAATTATCCGAGTATACTACAGCTTTCAAAATTAGCTATCTTGAAGATTCATTATACTTAAAATATTTTATACTACAGCTTTCAAATGTTCCCTTTTTTTATCTCAAAACTGAAAGTTCTCCTTAAAGGAAAGAATGTGGCTTTAGTACTTTCTTAATAGCAAAAACCTTCTCTCATGTTTCACTCATTTCTTTAAATCAAGTACTTTCATGACAAACTTTTAGTTTCTTATGGAAAAGCCTTTTCTAAAATATAAAAGTTAATATCCAAACTGTTTATATCAAGTAATTATTTTTTTATCATGGACTTATAGTTTTGTAATGACTCACTTCTCCAACCTAACGCTGTTATACATGTATTTTCTAATTGATAGTCTTTTTTTTTCTTTTTTTACAAATGTTTACCACTTAGTTTTAAATTTTATTAATCTAAGTTTGGCCGGTTAACCGTAATTACGGATCACATAGGATGCTTTTAAAACCTTCCCTATATGATTAATTAGAACCCTTACCCATAATCTCAAGGTTAAGCAGACCATTAAAATAGAGTTAACTTTAAGCATTATTCTAAAATAGGTGTCCTAATTCACCTTTAAAATAATTAGGTGGCGACTCTCTTTAATTATTTAAACGTTCATAATTACCAATATGTTATACTCTAGTTTGACCCGTGTTAAAATGGGGTATAACACCCCATATAGCTAAGTATACAAATATGAACTGAGGTGATGGAGCCTTACCTCTTGGGATGATGATTTAGGAGCCTTCACTTGATTAGCTTCAAGGATTTAGCAAGATTCCATGGAGTAATTTGATGGGGGAGAACTTTCTCTCACTTAGATCCCTCTCCCTCACTCTAGAAATGTTCAGGAAATGCTCAAAACGAGCTATAATACCGAATATAACGATTGGGGCGTCGGGTTAAAAATTAGAAAATTGGAGCCCCGAGTCGGATCTGCTATCGCATTCGCGATCGCATAATGGAAATGCGGGTCGTAGATTGGACCGCAAAAAGGTTCCCAAAATCTGAACACTCTGCTTGGGTATGCGACGGAAATGTGGTCTGTATATCCGTTCTGCGGTCGCATTATGCACCGCAGAACTGACCTTCACAAGATCCTAAGGAAATTATGCGACGACTATGCGGTCCGCATATTGGTTATGCGAACGCATAATGGACCGCATTTTCAACCTCAAATTAGCTCACACACTGACTCACTCTGCGGCAGAAATGCGGTCCGCATACCTGGTATGCGACCGCATTCTAGACCGCATATTTACACTTTTTTGGAAAACTTTGATTCTTGGTTTTTAAATTCATAGATCAGAATGTTTATGAGTTTCTAACACCTGGACCTAACTTGGCACTACGAGGTTCGAGTTTTGATTGGAAATTTTCACGGGGCCTCACATATGCCTTGGAGAAGGTCAAGTTGATCCAGGATCGTCTTGGTAAAGCCCAATCTAGGCAGAAGAGTTATGCGGATCGGAAGGTTCGCGATGTTGCATTTATTGTTGGAGAGCGAGTTTTGCTCCGGGTTTAACCCACGAAGGGTGTGATGAGGTTCGAGAAGAAGGGCAAATTGAGCCATAGGTATATCGGCCCTCTTGAGATCCTTGAGAGAGTAGGAGATGTGGCCTACAAGCTTGCATTGCCACCTAGTGTATATACAGTAGATCCGGTGTTCTATATTTCCATGCTCTGGAACTATAACAGTGATCTGTTCCTTGTTCTAGATTTCAACTCAGTCCAATTGGACAAGGATTTATCTTATGTTGAGGATCCGGTGGCCATCTTGGATAGGAAGGTACGAAAGTTAAGGTCAAAGAAGATTGCTTCAGTGAAGGTTCAGTGGAGGGGTCAACCAGTCGAGGAGGCAACTTGGGAGACTGATCATGATATGCATCGGCGTTATCCTCATCTTTTTACCACTTCAGGTATGTCTCTATACTCATCTGAGGACGAACGTTTGTTTTAAAAGGGGGAGGATATAATGACTCTGCCAGTCATTTTGAGCATTTTAGCCTCGTTCCCCAATTTATTGCCTCCTTTATGTTATATTATTGTTATATGACATGTAGGGGTGGTTGGTTTGGTTTTAGGTGAGGTTTGGAGTGAATTGGGATAGTTAGTCCCAAGTTTGAAGCTTAAGTTAAAAGAGTTGACTAGAGTTTGACTTTTGTGTAAAGGACTTTGGAATAGAGTTTTGATGGTTCCTATAGCTTCGTATGGTGATTTTAGACTTAGGCGTATGTCCAGATATTGATTTGGAGGTCTGTAGGTCGTTTTGGCTTGAATTGGCGAAAGTTTGAAAGTTGAAGGTTTGGAAGATTGAGAAGTTCGACTGAGAATTGACTTTATTGATATCGGGTCCAGATTTCAGTTCCAGAAGTTGGGATAGATCCGTTGTGCCAATTATGACTTGTGTGCAAAATTTGAGGTCATTTGGAGTTGGTTTGGTATGTTTCGGCATTAGTTTTAGAAGTTAGAAGTTCATAAGTTCATTAGGCTTGAAGCGATGTGTAATTCGTGGTTTGGTGTTGTTTGATATGATTTGAGGCTTAGAGAGAGTTCATATCGTGTTTTAGGACTTGTTGGTATATTTGGATGGGGTCTCGGGGGCCCCGGGTGTGTTTCGAATTGAGTTCGGACCATTTGTTCTTGAATTGAGATTGCTGCTTTTCTAAGTTTCTGGTTTCCTTCATCGCGTTTCACGAAGTATGCCACGATCGCGTAGAGTAGTTAGTGACTCATGGATTTTTACTCTTCACGTTCGCGAAGTTAGGGAGGCGATCATGATTGCTGGGGAGCTTGTGCATCGCGAACACATGCGTTGGACCGGGTTCGCGTATAAGGAAGGTGAAGCAGTGGGGATGAACCCGTTCATTGCGTTGGTGAGGCCTTGACTGCGATCGGTAATTCAAGGATGACTGGTCATCGCATTTGCGACAGAGATCACGTGATCGTGTACGAGGTTTTGTGAGCAGGAAGAATTTGTTCTTCGCGATCACGAGTACTTTTCCACGATCGCATAGAGTAAGAGCTTGGCAGTAGATATTTGATTTCTAAATCGAGGGTTTTGTTCCATGTTTCATCTTTTAAGCTAGAGACCTCGGTTTTGGGTGATTTTTGAAGAGATTTTCAAGGAGTTGATTGGGGTAAGTGATGATGACTCGAATTTGATTATTATACATGAATCCATCATTGTTTTTACCATTTAATTAGTGTATTGAGTTGGAAAAATTGGGAAAATTTGTGAAAACTTCATAAGCTAAATTTTGAGGATTTGAATGTCGATTTGAGGTCGGAATTGAATAATTTTAGTATGGTTGGACTCGTTATTGAATTGGTGTTCAAATTCTGTAAGTTTGGTCGGGTTCCGAGATACAATCCCGGGGTTGACTTTTTAATTTTCTTTTAAGAATGCAACTTTATTATACGGAATAGTTTCTTATAGTTTATATTTATGGTATAAAATTATTTTGGCTAGATTTGAGCCGTTCGGAGTTGGATATTCGCTGGAAAGGCTTACCAGTGGATTGAGTTAGCATGTTTGATGTAAATATCTTGCCTAACTTTGTATGGTGGAATTACCCCTTAGGATTAGAGTTACTTTTTGTCATTTGTGGTACTTGAAAGCAGTGTACGCAAGGTGACAAGTAGGTACCCGGGCTATATGTGGTAATTGACCGTTTTAAGCTATGTAGATTCTTTTCATGCCTTTAATCGAATTGTCATAACATGCCATATCTATCATTGTTAACCCATCTTTACATGCTTTATTTGATATTATCAATACTCATCCCATCTCTTACTTGTTATTGTTCCATTACATGCTTATTTGAAGTTACTGTTTCCTTATTGCCTTGTTAAATATTTAATTGTTGAGTTACCTTACTTGAAGTTGTTACTTCTTGAAACATCTTATTGTTGAGTTTTGGTGTTGAAATTGTAAAAGTCGTTTCTCGCTTGTACTTGTCCGCATAGTTTCCTTGATGTTCTTATTATGTGTTACTTCCTTATTGCATTTATTACTTTAAATCCAGTTGCAGTCTATCTTGTTGTATTTCTTTATTGCCTCATTTTCCTCGTTTACATTCTTAGACTGTATTATACTTGTTCAATTTCTTATTCTTATCCTAGTAGGTGTCTTGACCTGAGCTCGTCACTACTCTACCACGGTTAGGCTTGATACTTGCTGGGTAACGTTGTGGTATACTCATACTACACTTCTGCACATCTTTTAGTACAAATCTAGGTACCTTACACTAGGCTAGACACAAGTGAGTAGAGCTTCTAGATCGGAGACTTCAAGGTATACCTACCGGCGTTCGCAGGCCTCGGAGTCACCCTCTGTCCTTGCTTTCTATTGTATACTCTTATTATAGGTATTGATATAATGTGGATGTTTCAGTATACTAGTGTCGAGCTTATGACTCAGTCTTACCAGATTTTGGGAGTTATTGTTAGCTGTATTATGGAGTTCTTTTATGATAGTTGGTTGATTAAAATTTAAAGTTCTATTATTAATTCCGTTATTTCTTCAGGTATGTTAGACTTACCTAGTCTTAAAGACTAGGTGCCATCACGACATACTATGGTGGGAGATTGGGGTCGTGACAAGTACTTTATTTTCGGACCTTGAGTCATTTTATCATATTTGTAGTCATGAAGCTTGAATTCGGGCGATTTTCACCACATGAATTGGGGTATGTGTTTTCTGCTCGGTTTTGATTATATTCCATGATTCCATCTTCGTTTTTGGAATGTGATTGATGATTTCAAAAGAGAAATTGGGGTTTTTTTGTCTAAACTTTCCTAAAGTGAATTTTTGAGTTTTGAACATCGATTCAGAGTTGGAATTGAGTGAAATTAGTATGATTGGACTCGTAATTGAATGGGTTATCGGATTTTGTGAATTTTTTTGGGTTTTGAGGTGCGGGCCTGAGTTTGAATTTTTGGAAATGTGTGAAGGTTTGACCTTTAGCAATTGAGATTGCTTCCTATGGTATTATTTGATAATTTTGAGTTGCTTTTGACTAGTTTCAAGTCGTTCGGAGGATGATTTGATCGGGATGGCGCTTCTAGTATATCGATTCGGCTTGTTTGAGGTAAGTGTCTTGCCTAACTTTGTTGGGGGAATTTTTCCTACTAATTGGCATTGTTTGCTACATACGGGGGTGATGCATGTATGAAGTGACGAGCGTATATGCATGTGCCAGGGTTAATCATGCTCGGGGTAAATTATACGATTAATTGTGCCTTGTAGAATTATGTGACCTTCTTGTTTCATGTCTTACTTGACTTCTAGATTACTAAGAATATGAAATTAAATGCTGAAAATCAAGATTTAGCTTATTATAACTTGATTAAAATTTGACCGATTTTTGTGAAACTATTGATGTGTTAAATTCGGTCATCACTATGCTTAATCATTAATACATCGCTACGACCATTATTCTTGAGATATTGGATTCTGTACTTGAGTTGAAGATCATTTTTGGGACTTGTTGAAACACTTGAACAATAAGGTTCTTGAGGTTTATTGAGTTGTTACTGGCTTGAAAGTTGTGATCGATGTTCATTTGCAATATTCGCTTAATCACTCTCCTTGATGTTATCCATGATTCCTACCTTACTTGTTATTGATATACATTTGCTTGGTGAGGAGGAGCGTAAAGCACGAATGGTGATGCCGTTCCATTACATATACAATATCATGTGAGGAAGAGTGTAAAGCACGAAGGGTGATGCTGTGCCATTTCATTTACATTATCATGTGAGGATGAAAACAAAAGCATGAACGGTGATGCCGTGCCATTTCATTTACATTATCATGTGTGGGTTAGAGTAAAAGCACGAACAAGGATTCTGTGCCATTTCATTTACATTATTATATTTTTATATTATCATGTGTTCATGGCATGAAGGGTGTTTCCGTGCAGGAGAGGACGAGAGACATGCATTATGTTGTGATATCTTTTCCTTGTGTATATATTCATGCCTTTATCTTGAGTTGTTACTGTTGCACCTAATTTTTCTATATGACTTGTCATTGTTGTTCTGTCTTTGTCCTCTACCTCAATTTTAGTTGTATTATCCATGCCTTCTATATGTTTAACATGCAAATATCATGATTTTCTTCTTGTTTGTCACACCTACATCTATGCCGTTTCTCATTTGTTGCACTTTCGTATAAGCCTTCTACCATGTTAGATATTCATGCCTTCTATTATTAGCTCATAAAGATCATGCTTTCCCTTTTGTTTGTTATATCTATATCTAGGCCTTCTACCATGTTAGTTAGTGAAATTTATGTTCTTCTTTCCTAATTGCTGCCATTCCTTCTATGCTTTTTACCTAGTATGTTACTGTTGTCCATATGTACTGCCTTGTTCGTTATTGCTACCTGTGTATTTCCCACTTTGTCATTACTGTTATTGGTATTTCTTGCACCTGGTTTGTACTGTTATACATATATTTCGTGAGGATAGGATAAATGCATGAAGGATGTTGTCGTGCCGTTTGGTTTGATATCTTGAGTACTTTTCTCACACCATGAAAGTTATGAGGTTACTACCGTGGTTTGTTGGTTATCGCTCTAAGGAACGGATTAGTCGTGATATTGAGGAATATTAATCGTTATTTCCTCTAGTAATCATTTACTGCTTCAAATATTTGTTTCTTGTACTCTTTTCTGTTATGTTCTAGTATTGTTCTATAGCTAGTCAACTGCACATGTTATATCAGTGAGTATCTTTTAACTAAAAAGCCTCGTCACTACTTCACCGAGGTTAGTCAAGATATTTATTGAGTACATAGGGTCGGTTGTACTCATAATACACTTCTGCACCTTGTGTGCAGATCATGGGGCGGAGCTGAGGTGGATGGCGGGAGCTGACTCTAAAGACGTTCGTGCCTTCCGGATGTGGCTACCACTTGTCCCTGGGAAGTTTTAGAGTTGAATTCCGTTTCAATTAGATGTTGTATTTATTTCATATCAGTTTTTGCAATAATCCAGTCTTAGTAGCTCATGAATTGTACCACCAGTCTTTGGGATATTGAATGGAATCCATGTATATCATTTGTGAATCACCTTTATTTTATTAGACTTGTGTTAACTCTTAATTGGTTGACCTAACGGGTTGGGTTAGGTGACTAGAGAATTTTGGGTCGTGACAAAGTCCTAGAAGGACAAAGTCTATGGTACGTTTAAAGCGTATAGACAAATCAATTCCAAATAAAATTCATGATAAAGAAGATGAGAAAATGATCATAATAAGGAGGCAAGTGATCTAGAAGATCACATGACATAACACTTCATAAAATCTCAGCAGAGGTTCATTTACCTGAAATATAATTGAAGAGATCTCTATGTTATGTCTGTATGAAAAAAATATTGGAACCGATATAAAATATTTGTTGATGACATCTATGATAGTGCTAAGTATAAATGAGGATCTTAAGTCTGTCGAATACAACATAAAATTATTGGCCAATTGGAAGAGAAATAATTCGAATATAATTGGTTTCATATGAAAGACATGTAGTTTTGGACACGTAATGAAACATTCAAAAGTATAAATTCAATGGTGTATGCAATCACTTTCATATATCTTATATGTCTAGCATGACATGAAAATATGATATGCATCTAAAGTCTATTTATATGGCTTATACGACTTAACTTATATGACAACCCCTAAAGGATTTGAATCGTTTAAAGCATTACAATTCTTGGTCCTAAAGTACCACATCCTATAGAAGTGCAATTTGTACACATATGTATCTTGCTTTAACTATACGCACGTAACGTAATAGCGAGAATTTTCGCCTCTATGAAAACATTGAAAAGGCCCTTCCACGACATTATATGAAGACATTACATATCTATCAAGAATGATGATTTCAAGGTACAACATATTCGTTCAAGTTAATATTGTTGATTTGTTTATCAAATATTCACCAACGATCTTTTGAAGATGGTGCACAAGATTAGAATGTGAATGCTCAAAAATGTGAATTGATGCTCTCATCAAGGGGAATTAATATGCCTTGTACTCTTTTTTCCCTACAAGGTTTTATCCCACTGGGTTTTCCTTACAAGGTTTTTAACGAGACAACCAAAAGGCATATTGTTAGATATGTGTACTCTTTTACCTTCAGTAGAATTTTTTCCTTCTAGGTTTTATTTTATGCAAGGTTTTAATGAGGCATATTATCTGTTGAATAGATATTGAAGGGGGAGTGTTATCAATAATATTTTATTTGTAGTGAATGTCTATCTTTTAGAGAGATTTTAGAGTTTGTCACTTTGTGGCTAAGTCACTTTTTTCCTATAAATAGAGTGGTTCTATTCTGCTGTAGTTCATCACAAATCAATAAGAATTATCTGTCTTCTTTCTCTGCAATACTCTTCTTCTTTTGTTATTTCATAACACTTATGATTATCCTTTCTTTTTTTGTTTCTATGTCCCTTTTATTATGTATAACATGTCGTGAATTAGTCCATTTTGTAGTGCTTTTAAATTAAGAATACTAAAAGCACGACAACAGGCGACGTGTTTTCTATGCATAAATTAATAAGTTACTGAAATGATCACAAGTTGGTACCAAATAACTTATATCATGATTGAACGTGCTAAAATATTTTGCAATTTAATTTTCTCAATGATTTTCTGTTTCTACACCTTTACAATAAGGGAAATCTTTACATTATAGCATGCATGCTCAAGCTAGTTTTGCACTTCTGCTGGTGAGTGATGACATATTTCAACAAGACAATAGGATGTTTCAACTTCTCTTGAAGTGCTAATTGTTTGGAAAGCCCAGATTGAATATGCTAAGATAGTTTTGGACTTTGTTTTTCACGGTCAAAATTAAACTTGCTAAATGGGTCGATCCAACCTGACCGATCTACTTATACAGGCTTTTAATGGGCCCTTAACCACAATGTAGAAGATATGGATCCCCCCAACTAATAGGGAGCAGGGCAGTTCTATGGTCAAAAAATATAAAAATAGCACGGGTTAACTAATTTTCGGACTGGTAATGGTAAAATAGCCATCATTTGCGAAGTCAGTGAAAAATAGCTACTACTATGCTGAAATACGAAAAATTTCAGCATAATCTGCTGGAGTGTGGAGATCCTACATATAAACTTGCAACATATTATATTGAAACTCTAGCACATTATGAAATTTCAGTACATTATTCTGGAATCTCATATGTAAAAAATTCGAACTCCAGCGTATTATGCTGGAATTTTTCCATAATTTTAAGAGTGCTTTTGTTCAGATTTTATCTTTACATGAAAAAGTGGCTAAATTTTAATTAGTTTTAAAACTGTGATTATTTTTTAATTACCAGGTGTGATCCAATTATGGGAATCGATAGTCTACTATGTTGGAATGTACGGTTAAATAGCCCTAATAAGCAGAAACGGGTAAAACTCATCTACAACAATCAAGCTGTAGGTTTGGTTGGTTTGTTAGAAACTAAGGTGAAGATTACATAAAATAGAACAGGTTGCTAGGAAGATGTTTGGGGGATGGAAGTATATAAAAAACTTAGAGAGGCACTACAATGGGAGGATTTAGATCTCACGAAGACCAGATTAATTTCAAGTTGAGACAGTTAGTATAATAGAACAGGCCATCACTTGTAAAGTGAGGTATATACCTGGGCAACACACCTTCTTACTGACCATGGTATATGTTTCAATACCAGGAATGAAAAAAGAAGTTTGTAGAGTTATTTGATTAGCTTGAGTAGGGGATGGCAGATTCCATGGCTTACAGTTGGAGATTTTAATTCAGTATTGAGAATGGATTATAGAATTGGAGGCAATGCCATAACCGTGGGTGAGATTGTTGATTTTAGTTAATTTGTGGAGGATTGTGAACTCATTGAATTTCCCCAGCATGGAAGTAGATATACTTAGAATGATAGACAGAGAGAGGGCAAGGTTGATTCAGAAATAGATTGGGCATTTGTAAACAGGCAGTGGTTGGATAGTATGCCAGCATATATCACAAACTTCCTTCCAAAGGGGATTAGTGATCATTGTCCAGTGAGTATTTCACTTGTGAATTCTAACTGAAGCAGGAGGAAAACCTTCAAATACTGCAACACATGGTCAAAACACCCACAGTTCTTAGCCATAGTTGAACAGATATGGAACCAACCAGTTGTAGGGCATAGGATGTATCAAATTGTGTGTAAACTGAAGAAGTTAAAAAAGAGACTTTAGGAACTTAATAAAAAACATTTCCAGAATATAATAACTGAAGCAAATGAAGATAGGGAAGCATTGGAGCAAATTCAGAGAGCATTACAAATGAATCCAGGGGAGCCAAGGCTGCAGGAATTAAAGAAGGAGAAATACCAAAAATTAAGAAGGAGTTCCTACTTAACTGAGATGTTTCTATACAAAAGAAGCAAACCAAATTGCATAAAACTGGGGGATGATAATTCAACATACTTTTTCTCAGTGATCAAGCATAGGAAATTGCAGTAGGCTATCACACAGCTACAAGACAAAGAATGGACTTTACAAACTGAGCCTGATATTGTTGCGCAAATATTGGTGAAATTCTACCAAACTATGTTACGTAGGAGGTCTAACAAAAGAGTAAAGGCATTCAAAAGCATCCTGCACAATAGGGCAAGGTTAACACTAGAGAAGCAACTTAAACCAGTGCAACATTATCAAGGGGTGGATGTGAAAATAGTAATGTTCAGTATTATCAGGAACAAGAGTCCAGGCCCTGATGGCTATGGTAGTGACTTATTTAAGGCTGTTTGGAAGATTGTAGGGGAAGATATAACTTAAGCAATACTTGAGTTCTTCAGCAGTGGGAACCTGTTGAAACAGTTGGATATCACAATGATATCTCTGATTCTTAATTTAGCAGTACAATGGGAAGCATGCCACTTTCCACCAATTTTGTGTTGCAATGTCCTATATAAGATTATTTCTAAGATGATTTGTGTAAGTCTAAGAGAGGCTATTGGTATCCTTGTGGCTGAAAACCAAGCTACCTTTGTCAAAGGGAGATCTCTAGTGCATAATGTCTTGATTTGCTGTGATATTTTAAGGCATTACAGCAGGAAAACAACTCCAAGATGTATGCTGAATATAGATTTAAAGAAGGCGTAAGATATGATCAGTTGGGAATTTACTGAAGAAGCACTGGAAGGCTATGGTTTTCCAAGATCATTCAATCTAGGTGAATGGAGAAGGGCATGGATATTTTGAAGGAAAAAGGATTTGAGGTACGGTGATCAAATGTCACCCCTACTGTTATTCTAGTCATGGAATATCTGTCTAGAACCTTGAAAAAGATAGGGGATTTGCCTGACTTCAGATATCATCTCATGTGCAAGCACACTAAACTGACTCATCTAGTATTTGTTGATGACTTAATGTTATTCTACAAGGACACCTGAAATCTGTTGCAAGACTAATGGAGGCTCTCAATCATTTAAGTGGTGTCACGGGTCTAATAGCTAACATGGAAAAATCTAGTATCTTTTATGGAAGGGATGAATGATAACATCAAGAACCAATTGGTGCAATTGACATGCTTCTCAATAGGAACTCAACTAATAAGATAGCTGGGATTTCCCAATTCTTCTAAGAAGTGAAATGAAGTATACTGCTACCAGCTAGTGAAAAAGATCACTAGTAGAATAAAAAGTTCTAATGCAAAAACATTGTCCTGTGCAGGGAGACTACAAGTCATTAATGCAGTCCTGTTCTTAGTGTATAAATTTTGGGGTGTTGTATTTATTCCACACCAAAGTATCTTAAAAGAAGTGTAGGGAGTATCTATGGGGAAGTAAGGAAGGGAATAGGAATATAACACTAGCTTCATGAGACCCAAGAAAAATGGAGGACTTAATGTCAAAAGCTGCAAACTATGGAACATTGCATATATAGGAAAATTAATATGGCAACTAGCATGCAAAGCAGACTCATTGAGGATTATGTGGATCCATGACTTGTATATAAGGCGCAACCAGGATATCTGGAATTATGTATCACCCGTGGATAGTAGTTGGTATTGGAGGAAACTTAACTCTATTAAAGAGGTGATGAAAAGTTGGTACAATGCTGGTTCTTACTGCTTGACCTAAAATGGCTCTTACTCTATGAGCAAGAGTTATATTTGCATTACTGGGGAATACGGAATGACTCAAAGAAGCAGACTTGATTTGGAACCCAATAATGTTATCTACATAGGTTCATTGTGTAGTTGGCCAATCAGGACACACTGGAAACGAAGGAGAGATTGGCTAAACTCTATATACCAGCAGATGACGGGACATGCTGTCTATGTGTAGACAACAAGATGGAAACACGTATGCATTTATTTTATGAGTGCAATTGGAGACTGGACGTGCAAGAAGAATTGAAAACATGGTCGGGTATTCGAATACAGAAGCATGGGACTACTATCACGACCCGGAATTCCCACCGCGGGGATCGTGAAGGCGCCTAAAATTTCACTTGCTAGGCAAGCCAACGTGATGTTCTAAACGTTAATACCACACAAGAGGGGGGGGGGGGTGATTTGTGTGGTACCCAATTTTCGCTCTAGAAGAACCTGGTTCTTCTAGGTATACTTTCTACTAATGTTTGCGGAATTAAAGGTACATAAAATAAAGAACACAGAGATTTTTACGTGGAAAACATCTGGCTCAAAAGGTGAAAAAACCACGACCTACTACTCAGTAGGATTTTCCCAAACTTCCACTAAAATCACTGAGCCAATACAGCATTTACAAAACTCTTGTAAACCTAAGGATTAAACTCTAATCCCGTTGTGGCACACAGCCTCAGCTGTTGCGACAACTTCAAGTTAACTCTAACTTGAATACACAAAGTACCTAATACAAATGCTTCTATGAAAGCTGAAAGGTACAAGTTTAAATCACCTACTACAATTGAACTAGAATAAAAGAAAGACACAATGGAATTGGTTCTTCTATCTTGTCCAAGTAGCTTCAGGAATGCACACTTGAATCTCACATAAATTGCTTGCAAAATTGCCTCGCTCTTTTGCTCTCAATTTAGTTTAACTTCTGCGTTTGTGCAATACCTGTAAAAGAAAACAATCACTGTTATTTAACGAGTTAGTAATTAGAGTTTGATTAAGACTCAATTGCTGATCTTCCATCGAAGTTGAGTCCCTGAACAACACAAACTCCAACCCTATCCTTTATCCGGATTGTGTTCTCTTCTCATAAGGAGACTTTCACTCCTTATCCAATATGCAACCTTTTCGATCAGTTCAGGAGATATTGGTGCTTGATCACTGAAACTTATCTCCTTCACGTGCATCTCACATGTATAGATTGATAAACACTGTGCCTCACATGATGGACCTGGTCCATGACTGAGTTCATTTGTCATTCTTCATAACTTCACCTGAACTTGGGCCAACACAACGTTAGAACATATTATTCATATTTAACAGTTGAATTGAATAACTTGAAATACTGAAATAACAGAAATATGAATACGGAAGCTAAAACAGTAAATAATTTATATATATATATATATATATATATATATATATATATATATATATATATATATATATATATATATATATGTTGCAGAGCGCAACCCGATCCCACCATATGTCAATATTAGTATCATAATTTACCCTTATTTCACCATGTCGATCCACCCTTATTCCACCTGTTGTGCCATGTAACCCAGTCCCACCGTATAGAACATATTCATCCTTATTCTACCATGTCAATCCATCCTTATTACACCTGTTGCGGCGTGTAGCCCGATCCCACCATATCAGTACCAACTACTCAAAGCACAATCAAATCAATAGTTCAACTACAAAGCCTTTTACGGTCAATAAATACCATACTGAGCCAAAAGGGAACGTGTACAGTAAAGAAACCTACCCGAGTAATACTACACAGTGAGACCAATCCAGCAATTGACAATTAGAAGGTGCAAGTAAGTTAATTTAAAAAAATAGCAGGGAGTCATGAAACTACGAAAGAACTAACATCATGAAAAAGAGAAGATATTGAATAACAAGTAGCAATTAAGCATGAAAATCATATAGAGCATATAACAATTAATACAGAAAAGGAACTAATTAAGAAAAAGTGGTAAATCAGGGAAAACAAATAATTCGGTGGCGCATAAATACTTGTCACCTTGCATATATGCCGCTCACATGAGAATCACATAGAACATAGTATTAGGGTTCCTAATTCCCTCAAGTCAATGTTAGACACAACACTTACCTCTCTCCAAAGGCCACTCAAAGCTCAACGACAGCTTTGCCTTTCAAAAAAGCCTCCGAACCAATAATATCTAGAAAATTAAAAACCAAATAATTCAAAATAAACATTAGGAATCACCCACGATTGCATAAGATTCAATTTAGGTCATTACTTAAGAAGTCAACTCCCGGGCATGCTTGGTGGAAACCCGAAATCCGGACCAAAATCCGTTTACCCATTTATAACGACCTGACCGGTCGTTATGGGCATTTGTACTTCGTTCAGTTGTTAGTGTTGCACCCCATGTTTTCGTACGTGAAAGTACGCCATAAATAAATTAATGGAAGCTCGGAAATGAGATATTGCATTCCGCATTTTCGTACGTTAAAGCTTCGTCGTAAGTTAATCGACGTAAGTTTGGGAATGAGATTTATGTTGAGATTATAAGCATTACGCTATTTCAAGCAAGGTCTATAAAGTGTGTTAAAAATGAATAGCATTTTTAAGTAATTTGAGAGAATTCTTAATTATGTGAATAATTGGGTAATTATCGGTCAGTGGGAAATTAATAAGATAAATTAGTAAATAATTATAATTGGGATAAGGCCTAAAAGGCCCAAAACGTGGCATTCCCTAAACCTTATGACTCTTAAGTCATTGTAAAATAGGTGGCAAGAATAAAATCATTAAGGATTATGTGGTAGCTGCACAATCCATGTATAACACATATCTCTAATTTAGCAGACATGGATGGATAAGAACCATAAATCACAAACACATTCTCATATGCATCTGATGAAGATTCAAACGTAAATATTGTGTGTTACAAACGAATGTCATGTAAGCAATGCCCAAGACCTTCAACAATTCAAATTAACGTGAGATTTTGCAGTTTAAGAGAGTACGGTATAATCTTTCTCAAGAGAATCGGCTCAGGTATGTCAAGGCTATCCCTTCTTTCCTTTTGGCATGATCCGTACGATACAAATGAAACGAGCAAATGCACAACTTCCATAAAAGACTTTATTCATAGAAGTATTAGGGGTGCCTATGTTCTTGAATTCCCATATGTCTTATTGTTCTATCATTTGTTCATGGGTCTCAGAAAAATACGTAAGTTAAAAAAGTTTACATCATGATATCATTCAAAGAAATAATGGTCTTATGACATTCCGAGAGATTTTATTGACGTACTTCTCATGCATTGCATTTATTTGTACATGTACATTGACCCATGACCAGATGATGTTATGTACGCGGATAAAAAAGGTTACGGCGTTATATGCGCACCCAGCTGATCAGCTGGTATACGTTGATGATTTTGCCCACAGTGGCGGAGATGATATGATGGGATGCCCTCAGAGGCTTGATAATGTTATGAACATATGTACCTATGCACGACATGACATTCATATGCATATGCATGACACTATAAGTATTTCATGATTTACAGAGTTATCCATACTTACACGTTGAGTCATTTATTCTATATTTATTCCGTCTGTTTTATGTACTTATTTATGTGCCTTACATACTCGGTACATTTTTCGTACTAACGTCCCGTTTGCCTGGGGACACCGTGTTTCATGCCTGCAGGTCCCGATAGACAGGTTGAAAGTCCTCCAAGTAGGCAATCAACTTAGTGGAATATATTGGTGCGTTCCATTTGCTCCGGAGTAGCTTGTTTGGTCAGTATGATTTAGACGCATATTGTTGGTATGGCGGGGACCTGTGTTGACCTTTATGTTATGTGTGTACTCTTAGAGGTTTGTAGACAGATGACATGTATACAAATGCTTGTATGGCCTTGTCGGCCTATCTTTTGAGTCTACAAGTGATCATGTTGGCCTTATAAGCTCGTATATCACATGTATAAGTTTTTATATCAGGTTGGGACATCCTATATTGAGTATTCCTCTATGTTTATTCTAGCTAGCCCATGACGGCCCGTTTGTCCCATATGCCAATGAAAGTGCAATAAGAAAGATATGTTATGTTGGTACTCGATTAAGTAAGGTACTAGGTGCCCGTCGTGGCCCATCGGTTTGGGTCGTGACAAAAGTGGTATCAGAGCAGTTTTGTCCTAGGGAGTCTACAAGCCGTGTCTAGTAGACTCTTATTTATGGGTGTGTTGTGCACCACACTTATAAGCAGGATGCTACGGGGTATTTAGGACTGTCACTCTTTCTTCTTACTCTAGATCATGTGGTAGAGCTTAGTTTTAAGAACTCAATTTCCTAAACTCTATATTATTCATAATACAACGATGCCTACATTCAAAAAGACGGTCGGTAAGAGATATAGTTGTGGAAGTGTTGAGTTAGAGGAAATCGATTTTGCATCTTGCTTATGATGAGTAAATGTGAGGTCTTCAGCAAATCATGCGTGTACTAAAAGGTGTAAGGTTCTTGATAAGGAGCTTTAAGGAAGATACTTATCCACTCTTACGGTAAAAGTGAACCACAGAATCGGAACTTAGACACAAGTTTCAGCAAGTAAAAGAAGGAAGGTGAAGAAGGGTACGAGGTACCCAGTTAATAAAGATTAGTCATTATTTACCATTTTAGGAA